>NC_056732.1:1494830354-1494952854 GCF_019279795.1 Protopterus annectens
GGTGTATAGGGTCCTGGGTTTGAGACCTGCATGGCTGTTTATTTTGCTAATGGCCAGAACAAGGGCCATTGGATACAGAGTGATTAAGGCACTTTTGAGTATTTGTAAGCGTGTTTGCGTGGGTTTGCATGATGGTAAGCACTGCTAACCTGCTGTTACATCTGCTTACAGAGAGTTAGCTTTAGAATTGCTTAACGACTATAGGCATTACTTATCACTGTGCAAACGGGGGTTAAACTCACTTACTAGTGCTTAAATATACTTACTACTGCTTATTGCTGCTTAAACCTGCTTACTAGTGCTTTATACATTATGACACTGACACCTCACATGTGCAATTACTGCAGTACTCCAGTTCATAAAAAATATGTGATTTGGTGGGTTTTGCAACATAAATATTGATCATAACATGCTTTGCCATAGAAAATGGAATGTGCTGGAGTGGGACTCGAACTGGGAATGCCTACTGATAAGGCGAATGCTATGCCCACTACACTATTGCTATGCTGCTTTATTTGCATATATCTTCCTTATCCTCTTCAGCCATTTAAGCTGCATTAACCGTGGCTAAACAATGGGCACACCCACGCACCTACAGTTAGCTTTCATGGGATTTTAATAAAAGAAAAAAGGGTATGTTCATTTTATTTAGGTATACTTTTGCTGTTGTACACAAGGGGGACTGTTGGCGGGGATATGCAGATACCTATGAGCGGTCTTGCTCAGTTTCTAACCCTTACTGCTGTTCTTCATTGCGAGGGCGTATATATTCTGAGAGCTCTGCTCTCAGATGTGCCCCCTGCATTCTTACACACTCTGTGTAAGACTAGGAACTCAGGCAGCACACCTCATTACTATGCATGGCACACTGCTGTCCTGCTCCTAAATGGCCACCTCCATGCAGAACTAAGGTAGCCCTGCATGGAGGAATAGTAAATCCGGGGGACTGTTGGAATGATATCACATAATTAGAGTAACATTCACATTTTTACAAGTTAAACCTGGATCACACATAACTGTCATTCTTTTAATGCAAATTTATATGTTATGTCTCCTTTAAAAATGACTATATGCATTAGATTAAACATCTCATACAGATAGTGGTAGCTGAATCATTATATGTTATTTCTTTGAGTGCAATATCTTTTTAGTGGTTGGGATACTTTGAGATGTTTTTTGTTGTTTTTTGGTGGTTTGGAGGGGTTTGAGGGATTAATGTGTGGTGTGGAGGTGGCATGGATTCACTTGCATGTGTTTTGTATGAATTGTAACTGATGAACTGTTCATTTTCAAGTCCTTATGAAAACCATCTTGAAACAACTTAGAGTCATGAGCATTTTGTGATGCTGCAGGAGTTCTGAAAATTCTAAAACCTGCCCAGGTTACTTATTCCTGTCTAAAAGTAAATAATCAAAGAATGCAAGTTAAATAATAAGCAAAAGAAGGTGAATCACATTCTAAATCACTGTCAGTTATTATATAGTTCTGAATGCTTGTTACTGATAGTATACTTGACATGCAACTTCACCTAGGAAAGTTATGCTGTGTTATAAACAAAGTATAAAACATCTAGTTTCTTACATATATAAAAGTTACTATTGGAATGTTATCAAATAACATTCACACTTTTGCAAGTTAAACCTGGATCACACACAACTGTCATTTTTTTAATGCAAATTTATATTCTGTGTCTCTTTAAAAAGGGCAGTCTGCTTGATATTAAACATCTTATACAAATAGTGCTTACCGAATTATTAAATGTTATTTCTTTAAATACAATAGCTTTTTAGTGGTTAACATATTTTGAACATTTTTTTTAGGTTTGGAAGGCTTTGATGGATTGATGTATAATGTAGCGGTGGCTTGGATTCACTTGTGAATGTTTTTGTGTGAATTGTAGCTGATAAACTGTTAATTTTCAAGCCCTTTTTGTGAATACCAGCATGAAGCATTTTAATTACAGTCATGAGCACTTTTGCATTGCTGTGGGAGTTCTGAAAATTCTAAGAACTGTCCAGTTACTTCTTCCTATCTAAAAGTAAATAACCATAATATTTTGAATCATATGCTAAGATGTCAATGAATACAAATTAGATAATAAGCAAAGACAGTGAAATGCATTCTAAACTACTGTCAGTTATTAAATAGTTCTGAATGCTTGCAGTATACCAAAAGGATAGTTTATATACTAGCCTATAGAACGACACTTCTGACAAAAAAATAGGATTGTGTTTCTCTTTTATTGTCTCTTTTTTAAGATAGTAAAACTTAATATCTCAGTACAATTAATTATGGAAAGTTTTCAATCTTAAAAGGGAAGATTTTTCAGATGTTTATTAAGTCACTGTTAGGCTAACAATGTTTAAGGAAAAATGTGACTGATTCTAACACTAGTATTAGATTAAAGAGTATCAAATATATAAGGGTAGATATAAATGTTCTATTATATGATATCCTACACTAGGATTACAGTTAAAATATCAAACCTAGGAATACAGTAATAGTACAAGACATAGTATACAAAGAGATCAGAATAAGTAAATATGTATATAGTTAAAGAATATAAATATGCCTACAAGGGGTGGGAGGTTTTCAAAGTGGTTAAGGTGTTCACCTTATAGGCACTAGGTGCAGGGTTTGATTCTCACATGGGGTAATTCTCTGGGCTTGGAATGACCCACAAGGACAGTAAACCTGGTACTAATTTATGAACTTCTGATCCTTTGAGCAACTTTATACATAGGTTCATAGATTCATAGGTGTGTACTAGTCCAATGGCCCTGTTGCCTTTACAAGCATTGTCCATAGAAGTGCCCTGGCATCATGCCGCTGTTAATTCCTGGTGCGTCTATCAAGTAGAGCCACTAGAGTGATCCGCGGGGTGAACTTTCTATTTCCCATCCACTCATCAAAATTTCTCTTCAAAAGGCCCAGTGAGGTGCTCTGCTTGACATGTATGGGAAGTCTGTTCCAGAGCCTGGGCAGTCTCTGGGTTATGAACCTGTCCCTCCAGCATGTTCTGTTGATTGTGGTAATGAGGTTGAGGTCCCTGGAGCGTGTGGTGTGGAGGGATTGGGATTTCTTTAGGTGTAACATTTCTAACAGGGCTGGGTCAGACATGGCTTTGTAAGTCAAGCAGAGATCACCTCTTAATAGACGACATGAGACAGAGAAAAGCTGGAGTTTTTTGAGTCTGTCCATGTAGATTTTTGAGTGTGTCCATGTAGACATAGTAAATAAAATAGAATAGATGTAAAATCATCTGACCTATAAATTAATAAATATGAAAATAACAACTGACTTCCTCCCTACAGTAGATCAAGGCGATAATGTGAGGTACATGGAAAGATGATTGTAGAGTTATTCATTTTGGTCAACTTATAATGAAGATTCTGAACACCTGTTTAACTTTTCTGATTCATAACAACTCACTGACAGGCTTTTTTAAGATGATGCATACTAAAAATATGAGACACATTAATATGAATCAGAAGCATGAGCTAAGCATTGTTAGCCTAATGCAAAGCTTGAGAGGTAGTTTGTTCATCTTTTTCAACAAACTGCAAATACATTATTCCATGGCAGAATGTTTTAGGGTTATATCATTAGGTAATAATTTTTATTTGTTTCAAAACTTTTGTCCATAGCTGAAAATTTCATATTGTTATATACAAAGTTTATAATAAGTTCTGTACATAAATATGATTTCATTATACCTGTTTTTCTCTCTTATATAAATGTCTGATTTTAAATGCAAATCTGTTAATATTAATGAATTGAATAATCTAGTAAAGAGGGGAAGTCTGTTCAAATAATTGCAATTATATAAAGCTCAAATAGTATTTCTAAAGAAAACACATTTACTTAATGAAGCTATAAATAAACTTTCATTAAATAATTATTTGGTTTTAGCAGGTTCTGGTTTTCAAGCTAAAAGAAGAAGCACCCTCATTTTATGGAAGAACTCACCAGTAATGCCTAAAGTAAAAGTTACCAATGCTGATAAAAATAGTATGGTAAGCATTGCTATAACTGAGTGGAATAGAAAGATATACATTGGTGAACTCATATTGGATTTCAGGGGTTGGAGCTAAAGATGCAAACAATTACTTAGACACTATAGCCTATTACGTGAAAGGTGAAGTCAAAATGGCTGGTGATTTTAATTGTATTTTATCAGAGAAAGAATTTTGTAAACCTAAAGAATTTAAAGGATATATATGAGCTAATTAAAACAAACTCACTTCAGTGTACTCATTATTCATATATATATGTAACGCAAGCAAATATTGATAACATTTTTGTCTCAAACAATCGGTTATCACATATCAGAGAAGTTTCAATAGTTTCATGTCCATTATCAGACCATAATTCTATAATCTTTAATATTGTTTTAAAAACTGACAATTTAATACATCCCAGGAGATTTCCATCATACATTATTAAAATAAAAAGATTTAAGGATTTAAGGATTGGTATGTTAAAGATATAAAAAATTTCCTAAAAGTAAACATGAATGGTAAAAGATCTGACATTGTCCTGTGGGATTCAGTAAAGACTTACTTAAATGGAAGAGTTACAAGCTGGTATATTAGTAAAACAAGAGAACGGGATAAAGAACTGAATATACCTCAGGCCAAAATAGACATACTAAAGTTAAATCTAAAACCAAATGGCACTATCAGTCAGTCTGCACTTAAATATTTAAATACAGAATATGTTGAAATTAATCATAAAGTTTCAATAAACCTGGAAAAACTTAAACTTCAGATATATTCAGTAAACCCTTTAAACTTGCATAACTTGCTCTTAGATCAAATAAAATGAATAAACTAAGTCATATTTATGGGGTGGGAGTTTGGCATAATAGTTAATGTGTATCTTACAAACACAAGTTGCAGGGTTTAATTTTCATATGGGGTAAATGGCTGCGCTTAAAATGGCCCACAAGGGCAGTTAGCCTAGTACGAACCTGTGAACCTAGGTCAAAGAAATTATAACACATGTAAATAATAAAAGAAAAAGAAGAACAGATATTAAAGGTATTCTTGAAGACTTACAATATTTTATGAAAATATAAATGATACAAATTACCTAGATAATGATGATATAGTTGAAACTTTTCTAAGGGAAATATAAATAATAAACTAACAAGTGAACAAATCAAAAATTGATAGATCATTCCCTTTATCAGAAATAAAAGGTGAAATGAAAAAGTTAAAAAATAACAAGGTGTTGGGGTTAGATGATATTATAGCAGAACTATATACCATACTACCAGATGATGCAGTTAAAATATTAGATAAGGTCTACAGAAAAATAAAAACAACGCTGAACTCCCTCCATCATGGAAATATTCCATTATATCACCTTGTGAAGACTGGTAGAGAAGGGTGAAGGCTGCCAGCCTAGCCAGATAGAATTGTGCAGATAATTCTATCATTTGTAAATATGAATGTAAACTACAGGCTTGTTGTCTTAAATGTAAAGAAATACTGTTACATGTGGAACTGGAAATAAATGTGACAAGAGTGCACAATACTGACCAAAGTAAAGCCTGTTGTGACCTTTGAAGTGGACAGTGGTGCCGAAAAGTCTAGATGAAGAAACTCTTTCTATTGTTTTAACCAAGAGTTAAATTGCTAGATTGAAACATGCAAATGTATTTTTATTGCTCTGTTCCTGACCAGCTGCAAGATAACAAAAGGGAGATGTTAAGAATGTAAATGTGGTTAATGTGTAGCCTGGGAACACCAGGAAAGTGTAAAAAGATGATGTAATGTTTATCAGAACTGCAATAGCAATTTAAACAGAGAGAATCAGAAGGCATTGAGCATTTTTGTCTTGACTATCCAATTCAGCACTCTGCCTGTTGTCTTAAGTAAGTTATCTTAGAAGTGTGTTTTCTTGTAGAAATAGCTAGGACTATAATGTTTAGACTAAGTGTTTTTCTGTAATGTCAGAACTGTACTACTAATTTATTTTAAGTATTTCTGTGTGATCTCTGAACTCTTGACTAGCACTGACTGTGTAGTAGAAAGTATTGTGGTTTTAATTATTTACTATTAAGTATTTTAAAACCTTTTAACTGTGGCCGTTTTGTGTAGAGATAAGTTAAGCTCTAGAATATATTGCATATTTATAGAGTTTACTGTCCAGGTCACTCCAAATAAGCTTTGGCTGTTTAGTCACATCTACCAATTGGATAATAATATTGCACAGAAATAATTGGACACCCTTTTAAGGGCCTTTGAGTAGCTGATAATTATTAGTGGGTGGTAGCAGCTAGTACTACCATATAGTCTGGGTAAAAGGGGCACAGCTGGAGAACCTGTGCCAGCCTTCCCCAGAAGTGTCTGTGTTGTTGTGTAAACTCTTATCTCAAAGTGTGTGTGTGTGTCAGCTACTTGGGCAGGGACATGAAGCACTGGTTAGACAGAGAGGGTGCTGGGGATTTTAGCTTGCCCACTAGGCTGAGATCTGGACCCTATAGCTGTGCCAGTGGGGAGTCTTATTGGGGACCTGGGGAGCAAGGGAGTCACCAGCCCTGGATTGACTGTGATCTCTGTGTGCTCTTAAGGGAAATTGCACTTTACTGTATGTATTTGTTATCTTTTCCTCATATATGAGTTGCCCTCTCTGGTTAGTGGTGAGGATTGAGGCTCCTTGATTGCTGGGCCAGGGCACGGGCATCACATATTAATTGGTGGCAGCGGTGGGATATCCACAGCATATATTAATTAGGTGGCAAATACTAATTGGCTTGTAGTGGTGTGGGTAAATTGAATCCTGTAGCTTGTGTACAGTGAGCTTTGAAGGTGTTTTGTACTCTAAAACAGCTTGCCCACTAGGCTGAGATCTGGACCCTATAGCTGTACTGGTGGGGAGTCTTGTTGGGGACCGGGAAGCAAGGGAGTGACCAGCCCCGGATTGATTGTGATCTCTGTGTGCTCTTAAGGGAAACTGCACTTTACTGTATGTATTTGTTATCTTTTCCTCATATATGAGATGCCCCCTCTGGTGTTAGTGGTGAGGATTGAAGCTCCTTGATTGCTGGGCCAGGGCACAGGCGTCACATATTAATTGGTGGCAGTGGGTGGGATATCTTCACATATTAATTGGTGGCAGTGGTTGGGATATCCTCACATATTAAGTGTTTGGCAGCAGTGGGATATCCACATCACATATTAATTAGTTGGCAAATACTAATTGACTTGTAGTGGTGTGGGGAGAGTGAATCCTGTAGCTTGTGTACAGTGAACTTTGAAGGTGTTTTGTACTCTAAAACAGCCACGCAATGAATACTCAGAGTTCAGATCACAATTGTTTTATTTCTTTTGTTAGCTCAGTTAGTCAGGGTGAGCAGTCAGCATGTCAGCAGAGGAGTATGGAAAGCTGACAAGGAGCCAGCTGACAGAGATGTGCCAGGCTAAGGGACTGGTGCATGGAAACCTGACTAAGGCAGATCTGATTGCAGCCTTGGTTACAGCTGCATCAGAAAACAGCAACCAGGAGGACAATCAGACTGGCAGTGGAGATATAATTCCCTCAGAGAATGGACAGCTCCACCTTTCTGCAGTGGACTTAAAAATCCAGCTGGAGCTAAAGAGACTTGAGTTGGAGGCCAGGGATGTGGAATTAGAAGCAAATGCGACGTTTGCAGGCTGAGGAGAATGAGAAACTGTTACGTCTGTCTGCAAGCTGAGGAACAAGAGAGGCAGAGGCAGCATGAGAAGGAGATGCTGACTCTTCGCCAGAGTCATGGAGGTAATGGGGAAGGGAGTAACTGGACTCCAGAAGCACAAAAGGTCAGTAAATTTCTTCCGCAGTTTAAAGAGGGGGATAATTTTGATAGTTTCATTCATATGTTTGAGAGGGTATGTAAACAGTATGAAGTTGACCAAGGGCACTGGGTAAGGTTCCTGACCCCCCTTACTCCATGGTAAAACTGCAACTGTTCTGACCAAAATGTCTAATGTTGCATGTTTTGATTATACTGCTGTAAAAATAGTCTTTTAGAACTGTTTAATCTAACACCTGAAATGTATAGGAAAACATTTTGTGAGCATAGACGCAAGGCAGATGAATGTGTGTGTAAATATGTTGCTGAATTGAGCACTTATTTCCATACATGGGTGAGTGGATGTTAGGTCACCACTTTTGAAGGGCTGGCAGACCTTTTGGTGAGGGAACAAGCCCTTAGCACTTTGCCTGAGGACATGAGGATCTGGTTAGCTGATAGACAATTTGCTACTTCAGATGAGTAGGGAAAGAAGAGAGACCTATACCTGGCAAGCAGGGCAGCCCTGCACAGCAGAAAAGGGACCCCCAATACTGTTCATGGGTCTAAAGGAAAACATGGTGGGCAGCACAGACTGCACAACAGAATCTGCCAGTAGCAGGGGAAGCCACTAGTACAGGTACACATCCAGGACCTTGGGTGAAATGCTTTGAATGCAACCAGTGGGGCCATGTGGCATACAGGTGTCCATAGAGACAAGGAGGGGAACCAAAGTTGAGGGAGCCAGTAAGTGGGAAAGACAAAATGCCAATAGCAGGTTGTCTTGAGACAACAGGGGTACTAAACTACCATCCTGCAGATGTACTGAGAGGGAAGGATTTGGATGAGGCCGTACCATGTGCTTATGCAGTTACACGCAGTCAGGCTAGGAGACAAGCTTGTGGGTCTGGTAGCCTGGGGGAGACCCAGACAGACTGCATACTTGCAGCCAGGACTGCTGAGATGGTTACTTCAGGGAGGGAGCTACTCTGTAGCAGTGAGACTGAATGTGAGACACAGCTGCTTGTGGGTACTGATGTTCCCTTGGACAGAGTGACTGCAGAGGTAGAGGTGAGTAGTAATACCCAGGCTGACAGTGAGGCACCACTGTCAGAGGATGCCAGATTTCCTGTGGAAGGGGAGCTGGGAAGAGTTACAAGGAGAGAGTTGAGACAGGCTCGGCACTCAGAACCTACATTGCAAGGCCTGAGGCAGGTAACTAGGGAGGCACCTGATTCTCAAGGAAAGGGGGAATCTGTATACTGGGACAAAGGGTTACTATACAGAGAGTGGACCCCTGAGGGAGAGCTAGAAGTTGAGAGAGTACAGCAGTTGGTAGTGCCCAGAGCCTACTGTCTGGCGCTTCTAGCCATAGCCCATGATATTCCCTTTGCAGGTCATATGGGCATAAAACGTACAAAGAGGCATATTATACATAACTTCTATTGGCCTGGAATTTCCAGAGATGTAACAGGTTACTGCAGGACCTGGGAGCAGTGCCAAAAGGTAGGCAATGCAGGAGAGAAGGTGAGAGCTCCTTTGATGCCTTTGCCTGTGATTGGCTGGGAGGTTGGCAAAATGGTTAAGGTGTTTGCCTTACAGACACAAGGTACAGGGTTTGATTCTCACAGGGTGTAACTGGCTAGGCTTGAAATGGCCCACAAGGGCAGTTAGCTTAGTACTAATCTATGACCCTATGACCCTATATTGAGGAGCCATTTCAGAGGGTAACTATGGATATTGTGAGTCCGCTGAGTACCCCAAGTTCCACAGGGAAAAAGTATATCCTAGTGGTAGTGGATTATGCTACATGATACCCTGAGGTAGTGGCTTTGTCCTCTATCGTGGCAGAGAAGATGGCAAATGCTTTGTTAGAGATTTTCAGCAGGGTAGGTTTCTCAAAAGAAATACTAACTGGCAGAGGTCTACTACCTAGGACCTAGAGTGGGGAGTAGTAAGATAAGGCCAGAACCTGCCAAAGTGGAAGCCATTCAGACATGGCCTGTGCCTGTTACTAAAAAGCAGGTGAGGGCATTTTTAGAACAGCAGGGTACTACAGAAAGTTCGTCCCCAGTTATAGTACCATAGCTGCTCCCCTCACAGACCTGACAAGGAAGAACAGGCCAGATAAGGTAGTGTGGACCCCAGCATGTGTGCATGCATTCCAGAAGCTTAAAGAAGCTTTGGGAGGGCCCCCTGTGTTAGCCAGTCCAGATTACAGCAAAGAATTTGTTGTGCAGGTGGATGCTTAGAACCATGGGGCTGTACTTAGCCAGATTTCTTCAGAGGGGGAAGTGCACCCAGTGGTTTATCTCAGTCATAGGCTCCAACCCAGGGAGGAATGCTATGCAGCTGTAGAAAAGGAATGCCTAGCCATAGTGTGAGCACTGCAAAAACTTCAGCCTTATCTGTATGGAAGAAAATTCACTGTTATGATAGATCACAACCCCCTAACATGGTTAAACAGAGCAAGCCAGCAAAATGCCAAGTAGCTGAGATGGAGCCTGGGGTTGCAAGCATATGATATGTCAGTGCAGCACTGCAGTGAGGGTAGCAATGCCAATGCAGATGGGCTCTGAAGACAGGGAATGGGGTGAGTTACACTCAGACCTGACCCTTTCAAGCGGCGTTTCTCAAGTGTCACTTGAAAAACTACCTTGAGTTCGCCGGGGGGTGGGTGTGAAGAATGGTAGAGAAGTGTGAAGGCTGCCAGCCTGGCCAGATAGAATTGTGCAGATAATTCTATCATTTGTAAATATGAATGTAAACTACAGGCTTGTTGTCTTAAATGTAAAGAAGTACTGTTACATGTGGAACTGGAAATAAATGTGACAACAGTGCAGTCTACTGACCAAAGTAAAGCCTTTGGTGACCCTTTGAAGTGGACAGTGGTGCCAAAAAGTCTAGATGAAGAACTTCTTTCTATTGTTTTAACCAAATTGCTAGATTTAAACATGCAAATGTATTTTTATTGCTCTGTTCCTGACCAGCTGCAAGATAACAAAAGGGAGATGTTAAGAATGTAAATGTAGTTAATGTGTAGCCGGGGAACACCATGAAAGTGTAAAAAGATGATGTAATGTTTATTGGAACTGCAATAGCAATTTAAACAGAGAGAATCAGAAGGCATTGAGCATTTTTGTCTTGACTGTCCAACTCAGCACTCTGCCTGTTGTCTTAAGTAAGTTATCTTAGAAGTGTGTTTTCTTGTAGAAATAGCTAGGACTATACAGTTTAGACTAAGTGTTTTTCTGTGATGTCAGAACTGTACTACTGATTTATTTTAAGTATTTTTGTGTGATCTCTGAACTCTTGACTAGCACTGACTGTGTAGTAGAAAGTATTGTCTTGTGGTTTTAATTATTTATTATTAAATATTTTAAAACCTTTTAACTGTGGCTGGTTTGTGTAGAGATACATTAAGCTCTAGAGTACATTGCATATTTATAGAGTTTACTGCCCAGGTCACTTCAAATAAGCTTTGACTGTTTAGTCACATCTATCAATTGGATAATAATATTGCACAGTAATAATTAGACACCCTTATAAGAGCCTTTGAGTAACTGATAATTATTAGTGGGTGGTGGCAGCTGGTACTACCATATAGTCTGGGTAAAAGAGGCACAGCTGGAGAACCTGTGCCAGCCTTCCCCAGAAGTGTCTTTGTGGTTGTGTAAACTTTTATTTCAAAGTGTGTGTGTGTGTGTGTGTGTGTGTGTGTGTGTGTGTGTGTGTGTGTGTGTGTCAGCTACTTGGGCAGGGACATGAAGCTGTGCCAGTGGGGAGTCTTACTGGGGACCTGGGCAGCTAGGGAGCAACCAGCCCCAGACTGACTGTGATCTTTGTATGCTCTTAAGGGAAATTGCACTTTACTGTGTGTATTTGTTATCCTTTCCTCATATATGAGATGCCCTCTTTGGTGTTAGTGGTGAGGATTGAGGCTTCTTAATTGCTGGGCCAGGGCACGGGGGTCACACACCTATTTTAAAACAAGCTGAGGATCCTACAAAGTGTTCATCATACAGATACATTTCACTTTTAAATATGGACTATATGATGATCATATCCATTTTAGCTAACATAATTAATCTGGTTATATCTAAACTAATTAACAACAATCAAACTGGGTTTATTTTAAACAGACAAGTACAGGATTTCATAATACAAATGCATACATTAATAGACTATGCAAATAAAAATAAAAATAACTTTATATCATTAGTCTCAATTTAGATAAGGCTTTTGACTCAGTTAATTGGTCATATCTGTTTAAAACACTTAGTGTATAATTTCTCACCTGAGCTAATGGCATTAATTTCTAGGTTATACAATAACTTTTGTGCTTATGTTAAAATAGGTTATTTTCTTTTTAATTCCTTTAAATGACAAAAAAGGCAGAAAACAAGGCTGTCCATTGTCACCTTTATTTTTTGCATTAGCTATAGAACCCTTTGCTAAAAGTATTAGATACAATAAGAACAGTAACGGTATCAAAAGATTTCAAACTAATGATTCAATTTTTTATTGATGATATTTTACTAATAACAGGAATATAGAACATATAATTAGTTCTGTGAGTCATTTTGAAGAAATCTTGAACTTAAGATTTAATCATAATAAAGCAACTCTATTATTAATTAATAAAATTAATAAAAAATTTAAAATTCTTACAAATATTCTAACTTCAGTTGGAATAGCAATCAAATGAAATAGTTTGCTATAACCATTATCTCTAATAGTAAAGAAGTGATACAAACTTTCAACAGGTTGTTGATAAAATTGTAAGTTTAGTTGGTACAAATTCTTCTTTACAATGCAAGAACAATTAATGCTTATTAAGATGGTAATTCTTCCTAAAATATTGTTTGTTTTACAATTTTTAGTACTATCTCCACCAAAAAAAATTGAAGAAGATAAATAATAGTCTACTTTTTTTTTGGCATCCTAATAAACCAAAAGTTTCCTTTGATTGGCACAGAAAAGGTTGGGGAAATGGTGGAATAGGATTCCCTGATATTCAGTTGTATGCGACTTCAACAATTATAAAAGTTATAGCGTTGTGGATAAATTCATCTTATGATTCAAAATGGAAGCAAATACATCAAGAAACATTATTATTAAATAACTATATCACAACTAGTCATAAACAAATAGTCCATAATAGTTTTATCTGATTATTAAACGATTTTTATGTAAATGGAATTACACCCTCTTCTCAAATTTCCTATTTAAATAACATAATTTCCTCTTTCCAAATGTATTAGCATTGAGAAATGGTGTAGACCCGAAAGCTTCGCTGTTTGCAATAAAGAAGTTTCTTGACATTGGTCTTTTTTCTTCACTAAAATCTAAGTACTATTCCAGTTTTACAGCAACAACCTCGATTCATTCTCTTTCTAAATGTTCACATATTCTAATCATTATATTAAAGAACTTAATATTTTCTATGTATCCAATTGCATAGTCAGATGCCTGCTTAGAAACTCATAACTGCAACAAAATGCTGGTATTAAAACAACAAAGTAACGTAACTTATTAACATAATTTCTTAAATGGTACTGATATAGATATACTGTTGAAAATTTAAGGTCCAAATACAATCAAAATTCTCAGAATTGGTTAATTTTACAAATATTCAGAGACTTTGTGAACACAGAAATAAACAAGATATTTAACCTATATAAGAAATCATTCCTCAAATTATTGGAATTCTTAATAAATATCATTAATAATGCAATGACAAATAAGTCATATTTGTCACAAATTTATAACATTATTAAGTTAGATTTCACATATTTAGACAATTCCTATTGGAATTATTGGAATTGTTCCCCAAAAATTAATGATGAAGACTTCTCTGAAGAATACAAGAAATAATATTAAAATCTACAGATAAAACCATGTCTTCAATATATTGGAAATTTTTCATTTGGAAATTCTTGCACAGATCTTTTGTTACTCCTAACAACATTGCTATTATGTATAAATCAAATGGAATTAAATTCTGGAGATGTGATTCTGAAATAATAGCTGATTGGGCACATATGGTATATGAATGTGAAATCACCTCACCTTTTTAGAAAGAAATTAATAACTTCATTCAAGCTCTATGGTCAGACAGATGTAATATTTCTAAATCTTTAGTTTTATTTAATGCTCCAATCCTTGAGATAATTCCAAAAACCCAAGTGCCTCTTCTTTGGTCTATTCTTACTATAGCCAGAAAAGTAACTACTAAAAATTGGGAAAGTAAAGTTACCCCTGTAGTGTTGAATTTATTTGTATGGCAAAAATTGTTTGCAGTAATGTATTACATACTATATAGATGAGAACTTCTAATATTACACATCCATATAAATCATGGCTTATGCTTAAAGACTTTCTTGAAAAATATTAATTGCTTTTGATATGCATATCTTTGATGTATTGATCATCTATGGACCTATGTAAATAGTTATTTGTTTGGTTTATACTTGATTTGTTTATCTATTGTTTTAAAACCAAGTAAACAAGAAAAAAGGCTGAGAGGAATTAGATGACAGAAGAGAACGAAGATAGCTTATTAGATGTAAATCATTGCACAACGTGAATAACAGCAAAGAAAATAAGAACAATAAATAGATATGATGAATATTGTCCCCTTGATACAAATAAAATAAAGATCAGATACCCAAGAATATTAGATGTGATCTTAGAGTGAGTATATAAGTAGCTGGGGTATTTATTTATTTACTTATTTATTTGACATTTGTTGACCAGGAAAGTCTAACTGGTCTAGTGCCCTTTTTCAGTGGAGGGACAGGGAGAAAAGCTCCACAGAAGAAACAAAAATAGCAAACTTACAGTGCAAAATTACAATTGTTAAACTCCACACAGATAAAAAAATACAATTCATAAAGTTCATAGAAAAAATATATAGAAAGTATATCAGGTTAAGTTACTCACAGACATGGTGAAAAACATATACAATGAGATTAAATTCACAAACCTAACAAGCGTATGGAATAGGAGTACATATTGGGTTTAATACCTCACAGATGAGAAAGTTGTAATGTACAACAAATATGAGATGAAGCTGGAGATAGTTATGACAAGGCAGGTAGGATGAGAGACAGCATATTGCTAAGTCTAGGTTTAGAAGTTGAGAGAATTGTAGTAAGAGTTTGTAGATACATGAATATTGAGAGCATTATTGAGAGTAATAAGGAGGGTAGAGTAGATAATAGTAAAGTGATAGCAAGAATTGACCCTTGAGGAACATCAGTTTTTGATGGGGAGGAAGGGAGACATTGAAGAAAGCCAAATGCACAACTTTATCAAGTTAGGAGTCTACCCCTGAAGAAACATTTTGAAAATATTACAGTAAAGTTTGGTTTTCTCTGTTTAACTGTCACTATACTTTTCAGTGTGTTGATCATGAACTCTCTGGCTCTTCTGCAACCTTGTATAGGATAAAGTAGGTACTGGAAATGAATGAATGAATGAATGGTCACTGAAACTTGTGTCTGAGCTTTCATTGGTTTGAAATAAATGCTACATAAGTGGGGGTCTATATTATAACATCGAAGTTAGGGAACATTGAATATAATATGGTCGACACCATGTTGTCGAAGTTCCGTAACTTCAAAAATAAAAAAAAAATAAATAAAAACTTCAAATTTGTACCCTAAAGGGTTTAAGCAGGGAGGCAACCCCACTGCACCCCCACACCCCCCCGCTACTTAAATATACCAACTCCAAGATTGCACTTCAGTGTAGTATGGTGCAGGAAAGGGAAGATTTCCCTTTCCTGCACTGTAGCGCGATCTCAGAGTTGGTATATTTAAGTAGCGAGTAATGAGATGCTTGCCCTCTTGTAAACGCTTTAGTTTTTTTGTTTTAATAATTTTTTTATCCGGTTTTGATGGTTTAATACTCTGATGCATAAAGTTTGATCTTTATGCATTCGAAGTATTAAACCTTTGAGATTATAACATAGACCCCACAAGTGTACTGTTCAGGCATATGGCTATGCTTTAGCCAGCCATAAATTGAAGTTGGAAAGCTTTATTTTCAATGTTGTTGACATTTGTCTAGAAGATTTTATAATTGTAGACGTTAATGAATTCTCAAACCTGTCTTTTTTCATCACTGTTTTCTTAAAAACAGATTTTGTTTTATATCAGTTTTTTCCCTTGTAATGGTCTTTGACTTAGAAACAAAAACAACAACTCTGTTTCTATTGAAAACAAGAAATAAAGAAAAACTGTGCTGCTTTATCCTATCTGTAGATTGCTTAGATTTTATCTTGACAAAACTGCTTCCTTCAAATTTGTTAGATGTGGTATCCCAGTTAGAAAACAAACTCAAGCCAAATGTTAAAGAAATGTATATTTTGTTATTTTAAGTAATGCAAAACTCTCTAAGAGACAGTGAAGACATAATTCACCAGGGCAGCAACTACCTCGCAAACCTTTAAAAAATATATTTTTGTAGAAGATATTAGAAGATATATATATATATATATATATATATATATATATATATATATATATATATATATATATATATATATATATGTGTTACTTGGCAGGTGATATTCACATCTGCCAAACAAAACAAGCTGGGTTCTCAATCCCAAGGTTCAACAGGTGTTTGCAAAGTTTATCCTAGATGGGATGCTTTAACCACTCCATATTGTTAGAGCATACATCTTATGATGCTAACATTTTTTAATGACTGACCGCTCTAAATAATTTCTCTCTAAGTGAGATAGTAATTTGATTGAGGTACTTAACTTGATAGAAGTTTTTTTGAGAGATAACTATTACATCAGATAAATAACTGTCCCTTTTACTCTCTAGTTCTTTTTACATATTTTATTGGTTTATGCCTTTTGTCGCCTTCACAGTCCTTCTGATGCTTCTATAAGTTAAATCAAAAATTGTGTTTGTATATTGTATCTTTTGAAAGAAATACATAGCATTCTTCACTAGAAAAAATGAAATAGAATGATAGTTTTTCAGTTCAGAACTGTACTAACAAGACAGTGGGCTGGATTCATGAAGGCTTGCACGGAGTCTAAGAGTAGAGTAAGACTCCATGCAGTCAACATGTCTGCCGAGCAATCCAGAAACAGCCGGCAGGGGAGTGCAAGAGAGCTCCTAAAACGACTCTTGCACGGACAGGGATAGTTTATGCAAATTACCTCATTTGCTGCTGAATGCTATGCAAATGAGGTAAATCTGTGATCCAGGAAACACTAACCTGTCCGAGCAAGAGTAGTGTTATTTGCAGAAATGTACTCGGTTGGCAACTGAGTACCTTTCTGCAAATAGCAGAACGGAACCATGACAGCTCCAAATAAAGGATGCATCAGGTTGAGGAAGCATGCCAATGGCCAAATATATGGCCATTGGCATTTTTATGTGTTGCAAAATAATAAAAAATAATATTTTTTTTTCCTCGATCTCCGATGTTTAAGCGTAGTGCAGCACCGCGCAAATGTGCTGCACTCTAAAAAACCATTAAAAACAAAAAATAAAAGCCACAAATAGTGATTTTATTCAAAATATTCAACTGCTATGCAAGTGAATGGCAGGCTGAAGACAACATGGCTACTGAGTAGAGGTTGCTAAGGGGGGAAGCTCAGTCTAAGAGATGTAACCAAGCATTAGTAGGCAATCCTATGCAAATGAGGATAAGGATAGTGAATCCCAATTTTTCTTGCTATGTGAACCATGTCTCTAGAGTGTAAGAGTAGGATAAGGGGAGTAACAGAGTAGAATATGGGTGACATCATGAGGGGGTATATATTAAAAAGACTGTAAGCTCATTATGCGGAGTGGCATGTGTTTGCTGTGAGTTACTCAGAACTAAAAGAAGTGTGCCTACAGTTGTCTAAACTGAAACTCAGAAACTGAAGGTGTACACCGTGGCTATCACTAAAGTTTCTTGCAAAGCTGCTTACACTGTGTGCGCTCGCGCGTGTGTAAATCCGTCTAAGCCTGTGTAAGGCCGTCTAAGCTTGTATACACGAATGTGCACCCGCCTAAGCCTGTGTAAGCCTGTGTGTGCATGTTTGCGCTTGTTTGCGCATCCCTGCCACCTGTGGAAACAGAAAGGGGAAAGGGAAGGAAAAGAAGTAGTAGGAAGTTAACCAAGAACTAGCAGAGCTGCCAGGTGAGATCAGTCAGAATCAGCCAATTACACAGGCAGTACAGTAGCCCAGCCCAGCACTTAAAATACTGTAAACAACATTCCCCCATGTTTTTTCTCAGAAACACAGCAACACTGCAGTCAACAAAGAGAAGTGAAAACTTAAAAAACTTAAATGGAGACATAAAAATGTTAAGGGCTGCCATTGCTGTTATAAGGCAACATGTGCAAGATGCTGAGGGTGGTGCCATTGCGAATGCTGCTGAGCAACCCACAGTGAGGAGACAGAGAAGAGTGTACAGACCCAGGGTAACCTACCAGGGGCTACATGAGCTGGAGATAGTGGAGCACTATAGAGTGGACAGAGAGCTCCTGCAGCAAATTGTTGAGCTGTGCAGGCCACGCCTCACACACAGAACCAACAGAGGAACCCATCCCAGTGGAAACCAAGGTATGTGTTGGCCTAAGAATACTAGCAACAGGTACCTTCCAGAGACCAACTGGTGATATGATGGGGATTTCACAGGCATCAGCATCCAGGGTACTGCACCAGTTCCTGAATGCCATGTCAGCACATGTCGGTGATCATGTATATTTCCCCAATTCCCATGAGGTATTGGCCAGCAATATGCGTCTCTTCCAGCAAATAGCAGAATACCCTGAGGTAGTGGGTGCAATTGACTGCACGCACATACACATCAAAGCACCAGCTGGTGAGCGGGGTAGGGCCTATATCAACCACAAGGGTTTCCACTCCATCAACTGCCAGGTCGTGTGCGATGCCCAGGGCATAATACTGAATGTGTGTGCTGGCTGCCCTGGAAGCTACCACGATTCCCATATCTGGCATCTGTCACAGCTGTACCAGACATTTGCCAATGGGGACATCCCTGACGGTCACCCCAGTAGGCAGAAGGAGGCGTGCCCAGTATGCCTTGTCCTTGGCAAAGAGACAACGCATAGCACATACACTGGCTCAGTAGGAACCCTGGAAATTATACCTCTCTCTGAGTCACACATAAAATAAAATGGATGCCTAACTTCACACTACCTGTTTCCAAACATGTATAGGCAGTGTAGTATGTGCATCCAACATAGGCAGCCCTGCAGCACCACCTGAAGCATGATTGCATGTTTTAAGCAATATAAAGCAGTGCTAAGCAGCCTTCACCAATATCTAGTATATGTAAACAAAATCTCATGCATTGTTGGGCAAGGTTAGGGAAAGTTGAGCAAAGTCAGTTAAACATGCTCATATCTGCTTTACTGTTCCTTAAGCAGTCTGGTCTGGCCGGCATGAAAATAAAAAGCAGTGACAGGGCTTGAACCCAGGATATTGTGCACTATAGTCACAGTACTGAACCACTAAGCCATGATAACATTTCAGTGGCACCAACACAGCAGGACAATTGTACACTAATGCAAACACAAAGCAATGCTGTATCATGCCCCTAAAGAGGCAAATGGGTAACCTCACCCACACACCTATGCAGACAGAGAACATCAGGCCAGGTGTTGTGATGTAGGTTGTGTAGGCTATGAATTCGCAAGTAATATACGTGACATTGGATGCTAAGATCTGTAGTACAGTAGTATGCCTCAAGCCAGTACGATAGGTAACAGTACAGACTGTAATGGTATCCTGTACATAGCAGTGCAGGCACAGCAAATGTGTATAAGTGTCAGGTGAAACCCACATCCTATGTACACCCACAGTAACAATCCAGTGTGCCCCCGGGTAGAAATGTACAAAGAATAGCTGTCCCCCCTGTATGTAGAAATGTTGATAAGTCTATGCAAAGTGTCTCATGGAAGCCCTGCAGGCACAGCATGATCCCTGTTGATCTATGACACAAAGGTGAGCCCTGCTGTAAAAATACAACTTGATTTACCATACACATATAGTATAAATGTGTATAGTGTGCGTGCTCACACACTACAAATGTAGTGGATTTCATTCAGCATCACACTGAAAGGTCGTACTGGGCATGCTCACACACTTAAAGAAACCAAGCAAATGTCAGGCAAGAAGATACTGAAAGGTCATACTGGGCATGCTCACACACTTAGGCTAAATATGGATGTTGTGATAATAAGGGATCTATGGACAAATGTGTATAGTCATTTCTACTTCCAGAAACGCATTCACAAAGTGGTCAGAAAATCCTGCTATGTGTTCACACAAACTGCCAAGGTCCGTGCATGTAGGTCAAAGGAGGTTGCCACTACTCAGCAGTCATCAGACCTGTCAGAGAGTACCACAATACACTTGTGATTAATCTGACTAGGTACATTCAGCAGCTAGAAAGACCAATGAAGTACCTTAACAAGAGGATTACTAGCCTCAAATAGTTGCCCCATGCAACAAGACTGAATGTAACCCAATCTGTACTCTGCTGCATACTGTCTACTCAGGAGATCTCTGCCCAACAGACAGGTCCATGTCATGGTTACACACAGATCTGTTCTGAGTTGCAGCTCAATGGCACTAAATGTACAGAGACAACTGATATTGCCAACATCCTGGCAGATAGTATCAGTGTTAACTTTACCCCCCTCTCACCCATGAAAGAGCACATCTCTATAATGGAAGACTGCAAAGTTGCTGTCATCACAGCTGCACAGGTAAAATACACTCTCCAAAGCCAGTATCACAGCAGCCATGGGACTACATAACTTCCCAGGCTGTGTAGTATTCACTTCCCTGAAGTAAACATTAACATGGAAGGCCTGTGGCTACTGAAGTTTCCAGAGGACTGCAAGCTAGGAGCCATCATTGTAAACACTAAAGATGTGGACATCCTACAAAAGGGCCTCACTGAGACAGATGGCTGTTGTCCAAGCCATGGGCTGTATCTCAATGCCAAAAGGTGCATTATCATCACCTTTGTTAAAAACTCTGTAGCCAAGAACTACAACATAGGTGGTAGTATATTTCACACTGTAAGTGTGACAAGAGACCCTGGGTCACAGGTGGCCAGTGGATACAACTGTGATAAGCACATTCCCACAGTAGTCAGGAAAACCTCTTATGTGGCACGCCTCATCACAAAATGTGTCTCATGCAGAATAGAAGAGGACATTGTTCCCCTCTACTCACCACTCACTAGAACTATAAAAGA
This sequence comes from Protopterus annectens, assembly GCF_019279795.1. Lineage (NCBI taxonomy): Eukaryota > Metazoa > Chordata > Ceratodontiformes > Protopteridae > Protopterus > Protopterus annectens. The sequence continues at coordinate 1,494,851,394 of NC_056732.1, forward strand.
GTACAACGCCACTGTTGCTATGTACCTCACAAGACAACCACAACAACTGGAAAGCCAGCAGCAATACCTCACAAAGAGCATCAGTGGCCTGAAATACATGCCATACACAGACCATCGCAAAATGCTCCATCTGTACTCCCTTGCATATCGCCTACTCAGAGGTGTTCACTGCCAACATACAAAGCTATGTCAAACTTGGAGCTGTTGGATATGATCCACGTAAAACACTCACAATCACTTTGACCTTTGGACCCAAAACCACGAGTGAAATACAAAAGGAAGGTGTGTAGCCATTTACCTTATGGATATCCACACCTTCAGGTTACTGGCACAGGATGAGGCCTTGGAGACCATGCAAGTGCAACTAAGATTGGGCAAAGCTGCCCATCAGATTGTAGCCTGCTACAGATCACATACCTTGTCTCAGGAACCTCACTCAGTATTTTGGAGAACAATGGCAAATATAAAGGTCCTATCAAACACCATTATATGAGGAGATTACAACTACCCAAACATTGAGTGGGTGAATTACTCATATACAACATCCCTTGCCCAATGTGTCCTAGAGTTAAGAAACTCTAACACCCTGGATTAGCTGGTCAGCATGCCCAGTAGAGGTGACAACATACTGGACATGATCATCACCAACATGGGGTACTTGTGTTGCACAACAGAGATAAACTCCTTGCTGGTAATATCAGATCATTAAGTAATCACACTGGACATCCACATCCCGCCCCCACACACAGTCAATGAAACCACTGTGAAGCCATTTGCAAAAGCATACTGCACACTTCCCAAGACCAAAGTGGAACGCTCCGAAGACCTCTTGCTCTAGGATAATGGTATGCAATCTGCATAATCATTTACAAGTGCATCCTGTGAGCATCTACAGGGATGCACGGAATGAGACATCACAAATAAAACCAAGATGCACTCATCCCAAAATAGGACAAAAAGCAGATGTTTGTTGTCCATAAATAAGCTAGACAAAAGAAGGACGAAAAGAACACATGATAGATCCAACTTCACTAAAGGGAAGGCATCACTGATCATTATCAGGAAGAAACAATGATCGCTCATAAAATAATCCAAGGACGGTTTCTAAAGACAAATAGCCAAGGAATGTAGGAATAACAACCACAAAGCCTTTGGTAGCTATACCAGACATGTAGGTGTCAACTTCCAAATATGCTGTCAGCTACTGAAAAAAGGAATGAAATACACCAAACCAACTTTCATTGCCTACATCCAGGGGGACAAGTTCAGTGAAAACTCCCCCCATCACCCCCAAAAGGGCCTGTGTCCATCACAGAAGGATGCAGAGACCCAGACATCATGGACATGCAGGTAAAGACAGCCCTCACCAAAGCTAAGAACATAGCATCAATGTGACTGTATGTCGTCCCAGGCTGCGTCTAACACTAGGCCCATAAGGAACTACACCCTCACCTACATTCACTGTCCAGACTCAAGCGTACCACAGGCTATGTACCCAAAGAACGGCATACACTAAAAGTCATCCAGCTCCACAAAGGGTGTGCCAAAACAGAACCTGGAAACCATTGCCCAATATGTCTACTCAGCTGGGTCTACAGAGCTATTGAGCAAATTGTCATGGAACACATACACTGAGACATTGGAGATCTCCAGACACTGGACTCTACACAACTTTGCCTCGTTAAAGGCAAAGCCTGGCTCCCAAACCTAGTTGACTTATTTAAAACAGTTACCATGAACATAGACGGAGGTGAAAGTAGTCCACACAGCCCACCTGCACCTCACTAAGGGCTTACTACACCATTCCCCATGTCATCATGGACCAGTGTAGTAGCTTGAACATTAACAGCTATGTCACAGGATGGGTGGCCAAGTGGCTCACAGAAAAAACACACATGTTCATAGTTGTGGGTGCCATGTCCAACTCTAAGCCAGTCACAAATGGCATCACACAGGTCTTGGTCCTGGGACCCACCTGTTCAGTAGATACTGCTCAGAGGTACAGGCAAGCACAGCAGGTGTATGGCTGAACAGGTTTGCAGATGAATGGTAACTGTGGTCCCTAATCGACTGTACAGCTGACACAGACATCCTCCAGAAGTGTCTTACAGAGACAGATACCTGGTGTCAAAACAATGCCCTCAAGCTGAATGGCAAAGAATGCATAGTCATCCCCTTTGGGTAAAACAAAGTGCACACAAATTACCACATAGGTGGTAATTCAGCATGTATGGAGAAAGTCAGTATGGCCCTGGGGACACAGGTAGATAGTAAACTCACCTTTGATGATCACATGGCCAAAGTGTTTAGACATTCCTTCAATGTAGCCCATCTAATGTCACCTAATGTAAGCCACTTCGTATAGTCTGATGATGTCACCATCCTACAAATATACCTGTGGAAAAGAGAACTCCCAGTAATGTGTATAGCGCGTTGTGTTAATGCGTACTCCTGTAGTATCATGAAGTAGTTAGGTAGGGGTTTGAATCCTGCACTGGACAACTGTGTGTGTGTTTGTGTGTGTTTTCCTTGGGAAGGAGCAACCTTTTAGGAAAGTAGTAACAGACCTCAAAAGCAGTAAACTAACCTTTGTCAAGTCTGATGATGTCACTATCCTACAAATATACCTGTGGAAAAGAGAGCTCCCAGTAATGTGTATAGTGCATCGTGTTAATGCGTACTCCTCTAGTATCATGAAGTAGTTAGGTAGGGGTTTGAATTCTCCACTTGGTGAGTGTGTGTGCTGTATGTATGTGACACTGTTGTGTTGTGGGTTTTGCTTTTACCACTGTATGATATATCGGTATGCATTGCACATGTGAGCTAGCTATGCATCAAATACATATACGTACATGTTACCTCAATGATTGCATGTGTGGGAACCCTGCTTTCCCCAAGAACACAGCTGTCATCCTTGCCAGACTGTGCTGCTGCTTCCCAGACCTTAGGTCACATCTGTATGCTTGTGACAAGCCCAGCCACTGCAGTGATCCCTGGCCTAGGTCAACTGTGTTACACAAAGTCATTACAGTTCCTATTGGAATGTGTGAGTGAGGGTCTATGGCCGAGGTATATGTCAGACCTGTTCAAACGCAGCAAAGTCTGTCAGTGATGACTATTCATAACAGGTGTAGAACAACCTATGTGGATATGCATGCAGACCCCTTATTGCTTATGTGATCCACCTAGGGATTCCAAAATACCTTTGGAAATGTGAGTAACAAAGGAGAGATGACATAACACTTGATTGCATGTACACATCAGTACCTGTTCATCATGTTGGTGGCTACTACCTATGTGGTACTGTGGGTATAATATGTTCCATAAAGGTGGATGACTATGCTTAGTTTGGCTTATAGCTTTACAGCATGTGTTTGACAACAGGCATCTGTCTGTATGATACCCTTGTGGAGGATGTGTGTGTCATCTGGAGAATGCATTATAGGCCACAGTATGCATTACCAGACGTGGACAGACATATCCCTACTGTGATTGCTTGTACCTAACAGAGCTATATGCCAAACAGGAGTGGTGTCAGTAATGGGTGCAGGTGAATACCAGTGGTTGCTGCCATTGTATAGTACCTGAAGGATCCAAATGTTGCTGTGTGTCCTACATCTGTATGTCGGTTGTCAAGTCATCATCTAACGATTGGTTATGGTCAGGCTGTTGAAGTGATGTATACTACCAAAATGCAAAACAATGACAGATAGTAAAAGAATCACCCACAGCACAGTGTCAAACTATGTCATACATACATGTGTAGTCAGGTTCCGGAATGTGTGTAGTACAATGCATACAGGCCACCAATAGAAACTATGGAGTGTTACTGTGTAATACAGACCATGTCACCCTGCCCATGTGTCCACTATGCACGTACATGCAGACAGAGCACCTCCACCATGTTCACAACTGTACACCTGCAAATCTGTGCTATACACATCCCACACATACTGTCCACTCTCTAACACATGCTGGCAATACTGCACACATCAGCCAAGTGGCACGTGGCCGGACAATACACAATTGGATCCAACACTGGTGTAAATAACACTACAATGACAATCATAGCTTTAATGCATCATGCCTGCTCAGCCACACCTTCAAGCATATCATTACACTCTACTGATGACAACATGCTAACATTGCTATACAGCTATATAGACACCCTGTGCATCAGCACTGTGGTAGCCTCTTCCTGCATCGATGTTACAGATGACAGGAGGCGGCACAGGTTTCATCATATGCACAGGGTGTGTTGTTGGTTTGCCAGAGGCCTACAGTGAGCCATCCAATCGACATGTATGTGTGTGTGTGTGTGGGGGGGGGGGTGGCAAGAATACTGGAATGGGCCAATGTTGTTGTAATGTGTGTGGGTATGTGTTAGCCCTAGGTGTCTGGAGTATGTGTGCGTGTCTGCATGCACACAGTTCCACCATGTGGCTGCCATATACAGGTATTTGTGGGACAGCCACAAACTGTACCTGTGAGGCTTTACAGATCACCGTCTCTGGGCATGGAACCTGTACCTGTGTCTCACAGGGGTGCTACTGACAGTATCAGGTACTAAGCCAGACTGGGTACTATTCCCAAAGGTGGATGGTTGTACACTGGACACAGGTCCCTGCTGGGACTGTCCAGAGCCACGTGCACTTGGTCTTCTAGGACGTTCCATGGACAGCCCACCCCCAAAATTGCTGGGGCTGGTACTGGCACTACGGGAGTGGCTGTGGCTTGAGAGACATCCGTGGAAACTGCCAGCTGCTGATGTTACTGGCAGATGTCCATGTCGACGTCTCAACTGTCCTGCATTGTCCTGACACATGGACATGACATTGCGGAGGATATCTAAGGTCTCTCCCCAACATCTATCAGTGACCTCATTTTAATTGCGGATGGCACCTGCTAGGTCACTGATACTCTCAAGTACAGCGGTGTTATGTTGCCTCTGTGCCCTTAGTCCCTGTCTGGTATACCGTTCCATACATGCCTGTGCCTCCATGACAGCCTGGAGCATGCGTGAGGTAGTAAGTCCTGTGGCACGTCTGCCAGGAGCATGATGAGCAGCAGTGCTCCTACAAGAACCCCTGGACATCTGCCTATGTGGTACCCTTCCAGACATCTGGGTATGACTGCTGTAAGGGGATGCATGTGCCATAGATACCACACTGTCCTGGCCAATGCCGACAGTACGCTGTCCCTACCCTAAGGCCATTGGTGATTGATGTATTGGCAGTATCACTGTGTGCATGGATGGGGTGGACAGTTGTATACTGTCGATTGGTGGCCCAACGACAGACCCTGGCAAACACACCTGTGCCTCAGCACACCTATCTTCATTATCACTATGTGGCTTAGTGACATCAGCTTCCCTGCTGCAGTGAACCAGCCTTAACACAGCACCTGTGGGAGGAACACAGGAAACACACTTTACGACCTGTACATGATGTCAGAACACATGCACACATGCACACATGAACACATACACACATGCACACATGCACACATGAACACATGAACACATGCACACATGCACACATGAACACATGCACACATGCAGACATGAACACATGCACACAAATACACTCCTCACTACTGCAGATACCCACACACACCACCAGCAATCCAAAACATACTCAATAGTGTTTGAAGGTGGGTTACAGTATCACAAGGCAAACAGTCATATCACACGTGTCAGCATGCAGAAAATCTGTTGCTCAAGACCATGCAGTGCGAGTGTAGACAGCCCTTGTTTACAACAGTATACATGGCTTTGATGCATGTGCGCTGTTGTTTAGTGATTGACCTCACCCTGGAATACAATGTGTACATGGACACAACATTGCTGTGCAAGTATTAAAAGCTCTGCAATGTTTTGTGCACCATCACCCACAGGTATACATACCATGGCTGGATGTGTATCTGTGTGTCACATAGATATCCATTTCTGATTACAATGTCTGTGTCTGTAGCAGATAATTGTGGACACAGGTTTAGCACATGCATGCTATGTATACACACAGGATGAGTGGTGCATTTATATGTAATGGAATACCATTGCTCAACATGGCCATTGTACAGTGGTTATGGTGAGTGTAGGACATATTGTGGACATGCCAGTGCCAGCCATGACATGGCATGCTACAACATGACTGCAACATTAGACATCACACATACCCAATGTGTGTCATGTGACCTATACACTCAATAGCATTACAAGACATATATGTGTCACTTTGTACAAATGGTGATTGCTATGCATATTGTGTATAGGTGCATATGTTTGCACACACACAACATTGAGGTGCATAGCAATGACTGCTATGTGTAGTACTGTGGTCACTGTAACTGGATGGGGTGTAGTACCATGAGCCATCATCATCATGCATCACGTGGTCACTCAAGGCTGCTAATGTGTGCCAGACCACCACTTAGCATGCTGTATCTGAACTGCAGTACTGTGGCTACATTCACAATTACACAGCCACTTGTTACATGGGTTTGTAAGGTGCCCAATAGAGAGCATTGCCTAACATGAATGTGTTATTTGTTGAAGAGTGTTGCACAGCCCCATGATAGGCCTCTACCCGTCATGTATATTATGTGTGCTGTGTGGATGACATGTGGGATACTGAAGTGTGTCTGGATACGCCATGTGTAGCGTGTTAAGGTGTACTGTGTATGACCAAGTTGTGTATGTTGTGTACATGTGTATCAACTATGCCTATCCAATGTTCAGTACGGTGTTGCCACAATTGTGTGTGATGCTCTGTGTATTGCATGTGATTGAGGCAGCTACTGACATTACTGAGATGTGCATAGTCTCACAGCAAACATGCACAGCATGCATTATGCGTAGGTATGTTACATGTACATGGCCTACACCTCACCTATGACATGCACATTTCATTAGCAATATTACATTATAACACACTCACCAGCATGTATCGGCTGCCTTGCTGTCACACCAGAGGGACCTCCAAGAATATGAGACAGTTTGAGAGTGGCCACAACTGTGGCATTGCTACTGTGAGTTTGCTAAACTACAATAGTACAACAGTCAACTTTCACAGGCATACACATTATATTCCAAATATCAGTATTGCACAACACTATGCAACACAACTGCTAAACACACAGTACACATCTCACATATGCATAATCTACCAATACAGGTAACATGCTGGGTGGCTCCGGCCTCCATGATGACACATGTATGTTGCTGTTCCTGTTGTTGGCCAGGAGCCACCACGCTTAGGAGCAACTCCTCCACTCTGGTGAGGGGGGGTGAATGGCTACCCCACCACCTGTGGCAAGCTGTTGTCTATGGATATCAGACGCATGCTGCCGGACATGTCCAATTAAATCACTGCAGTGATGGCATACCTGCTCATATGTCCAATTATGCATGCCTATGTCATTTACCCGACGAACAAGGTCTTGCCACAGTGCAGTCCGCTCATGCTGGTTCTGGCTGGTTCTAGAGAACAGCAGGCTGTAGTGCTGCACCAGGCTGCTGTGTATTTCCTGTTCCTCTGCAGCTGTGTAACACGGGTTTCTACTGTGGGTCATGACCCTGGAAGACAATTAAATAATATGTGTGAGCAAGTCATGTGGCACACAACATTCTAAAGTACAGATATCACTTAACTGCCATAAATAGCATCCGATTGGCTGTCAGAGGATACACAAGTTCAATACCACATATCAGTGCTCAGGCCACAACTAGCTGACAGTGCCTGGCATGCTCTATATATCAAACCATGTTCTGCACAGCAGCAAAGAGAAGCCAGTATGTAAGACAATACACCAGTACATGGCACACTGTATGTGACACAATGTACCACCTAGCAACAGGAGGTATATATCAAGCTAATGCATAAAGAAAGATATCATCCATTGCAATGAATGTAAAGTACAGTTACAGTATTCCCAGTATACCACCCTAGTCGTTGATGCCAAACCCCTGCCTAACATATGTGCACAGTTGTTAATATAGGTGGCATAGTGCTGTACTAGACTATACATGTTGCTAGATACACATGTATACCCTGTAGCATGCATATGATTGAGGGCATGGTACAGGCATAATTACACACACATCAGACATACATATAACACACAAATTATGGCAACCCAGATGATCTTTACCTGTGTACCATACAGTACTGTGTGTCACTACTTACAAAACCTTATGCCTGAGGTATGTAATCTGTGAGGACTACAGGGAACACACAGAACAGTGTTTCCAAGCAATGTGAACATACACCATACTGTGCTGTTTAGGTCTACAGCTTCAGGTAGTATTACAGTTCATACGGGAGTTGGATTCACCAGCTGTACCACTCACTAAGCATACATGTATTGCTTTAGCCTACAATGGGACATCACAGTCGACAGCAAGGGACTTCGTCACACTGTATGCCATACTACTCTTTCTGCCTAGCAATAGCATACACATCTTTTGCTGGGATCACAGCTTGGACACAAACTACCATGACAGAAAAAAATTCACACTAAGCTATCACACCTTTACAGACCTTGCACACATTCACCAACGCATTCACCATCACACTCAGTCAACCTCACATAGCAAGTATTGCATTAAGTACATGTGTGTGTGCATCGTGTCATAGGTAGGTAAAACGTTATTGGCCCTAGGGCCTAGAGCAGCCTAGCCATACGCTACCCTGGCCTTGGACACACATGTAATTTAATTTCACTTGCCCCTGTCAACCAGAGCCACAGAGGTGATTCCTGGTGTATATTTCCTATCTCACAACCAATCATCAGGAGTATTTATGATAACTGCTAATGAGGAGCTTTGTTTCCTATTGATAGATGGTTTGTTCCAGAGTATGGCATGTCTCTGAGATAGGAATCTATCCCTCCAGCATGTGCTGTTTAGTGAGCTGACAAGGTTTAGGGCCCTAGAGCGTGTAGCTCGGAGGGATTGTAATATGTTTACATGGAGGATGTCCAACAGCTATGGGTGTGACATAGCTCTGTATGTTAGGCAGAAGTCACCTCTGCGTAGGCGGTATGCGACACAGTATAGCTGTGGTTTGAGTCGGTCTGCATAGGGCATCTATTTGAGGACGGTATTACACTTTGTGAGGTATGTCTGTGGCCTTTCCAGTTGCTGTAGTTGTCATGTGAGGTACTACAACATGTGGCATTGTACTCTATAATGGGTTTTAAGTGTGATGAGCAGAGGGGAACACTGACCTATATTTCCCTAGATGACACACCTTTTGTGATGACGTGTACCACGTAGACAGATTACATGACTAGTGTGGCACTGTGATTATCAAAGGGGAGGCTACTGTCCACCTGTGTCCCATGTTCCCTTATCACACCTTCGGTGTTAGGTAGACTACCACCTATGTGGTAGTTAATGGGTACAGTGTTTTGGCAAGAAGGGATGGCACTGCAGTGTCAACACTGAGCTTCAGTCCATGCCTTGGTCACCAGGCACCTGTCGCAGTAAGTATGACCCCGTCTCTCTCTCTCTCTCTCTCTCTCTCTATATATATATATATATATATATATATATATATATATATATATATATAGATATATATCTATATGTATATATTTCTTTCTCTCTCTCTCTATATATATATATATATATATATATATATATATGTATATATACACACACACACACACACACACACACACACACACATACAAACATATAAACATCCATTGCTGTACATATAGGCACATATACAGTCCACTTTTCATGGTGGGAATATCAATTATGTGACAGTTGTGAGATATACAGTTATGTAATAATATCGCACAGTGTTGTGCAGAATGCATTTAAGGTGTCCTCAGCCCATGTAGCTTTATCAGGCCTCACTGGCTGCAACACTGCAAAACTGACAAATCATACCCACAGCATTTAACCAACACATGTCATATACCAGCACTGCATGCTGTTTTCTTTGCCACACAATACAACCTACATAGAAATATGCACATAACAACCTTCAACAACATATATATATATCCACCCTTCACAAACAGTTGCAGTATGTCCCTTGCCCTATGCACATGTACAGATACATATAGATACGTACTGCTGCCACATATGGATGATTCACAGTATGTAGAGTACTCTTCAAAAACATCTACTACATGCCAGCAAATACATATGTGTTACATACCTTTCCTTTGTATTTCTCTGCTCCGTCTGTTTTTAAAGTAATTATATATTTTTTTAGGGGGGTTTCTCTGTCTGTTGATGTTGCTCTTTCTTTTTCTGTGTCTGTCTGTTTCTGTCTCTTTGTCTTTGTCTGTGTCTCTGTCTCTCTCTGTTGTTGCAATGATATTATTGCATGTGTGGACAGCAAGTACAGCCTGCTTTTCTAGGTATCTGCACATGTGCATGTGATGGCCTCTGCACCAATTGGTGCCCACCATTTAGTAATTGCATGCAGCCTGCTGTGTGGTAATTGCAGTACTCACTGTCATAGCAGCCCACTGCTATAAAATGCTAAGTTAGGTAGGCGTAGCCCTTTCAGCTTTCCAAAGTGGGGCTCATGCTTGTTTGATGTGGACACCGTTGTGTCAGTCAGAAGGTTGGTATACTTCTTATATCTGAAGCTAGGGTTGTAGCCAGTGATTTGCATGTTGTACTCAAACCTGAATGTTGCTGCTTCCAGTAGACACTTGTCAGTGTAGAATTTTACTCACCCCTCCAAATGCTAACACAAGATACATGGGAGTATGTACTTTCTTTTCTAATTAGACAATTAATTGCCATACAAAAGTAGTTATTGCAATGTATTCTTCTGGCACATGAACTGTTTGTGAACTACTATACTGTAAATATTAATTGACTCACTTCTGAACAGTTTGTGTTTTTTTTGTGTTGACATTAGCACAGGCTGCTCAAGACAACTGGACAGATTTCAGTACTGAGTATGCCTAGCTACATCTTTGGTAGAACCTGAATACACAGGTATTTTGTACTCTTAGGTAGGGGTGCAGAAGTACAGAGAGCATTATTTATTATTGTGTGAGGCTTATCTTGCTGAACATACAGGGTTGCTGTGTACCTGTTGGTGTATCAAGGCAAGTAGTCTGTCTGCGTAGCTCCCACCTGTGGACATATCCAGATGGTAGCCAGAGGTTAGCCTATTATTCTTTGTCTGTGCACCACACCGGTCTTTTCAGCAGTGGAACAATGGCATTGTCACAGTTGGTTGCTACCAGTACATGGCTACATCCTTTGATATTTCTGTGTTGTACTCCTACATAAAGGCATGCTTGTGGAACTCCTTCCAAAGCTATTTGCAGAGTGTGTAACAGCAGAAAAGCTGATATGACTGTGTGTTTCTGCCTCTGCCAGGCCTCTGATATACTCAGGTATATATTTGAACTGCCTCAGGAAAAGGTAGATATAAGTGAGGTACACCTGTAATATATTACAGACATTAAGCTGAGACTGTGAGAGAATCAGAGCATATGTATTAATACACCTTTTCTGATGTGCAAGCAGTGTCTACTCTTACTTATTGACATTATTCATTAAGTGTAATTCACCACTCTTCTGCCTAACGTCTGTACTTTTCAGAGGGATTCAGAGGGACACAGCTAACATTTGTTTACGAATCAGGGACATCCCTGAAAAGCAGTCACAGTTGGGAAGTATGGCCTCTGCCCTATTCAAATATGCCAGTGTTTATCCTGCTCCGATACTGTGTGGGGTTTGTAAAGTGCTACTGTAACATTATTTCCTGCTAGAATGGCTGGTTCTCTTTTCACAGTCATGTCATGCAATTCCACAACAACTGCTGGTAAAGATCCACAGAACAAGATTTGTGTTTTGGCATTCCTCTTTTCCCTTTACATTCACTCATTGTAATGCATGATGTATTTATTACAGCACCAAGTTGTTGTATGTCTTCTGTGGCTTAGTGGTACTTCATGCAGTGTAGTGTGTCCAAGGTCCGGGGTTCGAGACTGACAGAGGTGTTTTAATTTGCTGCTCAGCACAACAAGGGCCCTGCCATGCAGAGTGACTAAAGCACTTTTAAGCAGTTGTAAGCGGGTTTGCTCGAGTTTGTGCGACGCTTAGCGATGCTTAGCTAAGCGCATACAAGCGCACACTCACACACCCCCACCTACTACTGCTTAAAAGTGCATACTCCTGCTAACCCCCACGCTAATTTCTTTGAAAGAAAAGAAAATGGGGAGATAGGAAAGTGGTGAAAAAAGGGGCACAAAGAGGGAAAGACAGTAGGGAAACCAGCTCGGGATGTGTAGGATGGGTGTAGGGAAGGTCCATAGCTGCCCATTTCTTTACCAGCAACAGCTGTGCATCATATGTTAGAAATTTGGAGTGAAATTTGAAACCTTCCACCCCTGAGAGAGGGGTGAGGACAACAAAGTATGTTGTACTGCCAATTATAATTATTAGTTTACATGTCCAACGGACATGTGTGCGAAATGGACAGCTATGTATGAGGCGTGATTTTTTTGCGGGAGCAGATTGCCCTTTTTTTTTTTCAGGTGAGAGTGGAATGTGGGGCAGGGGAAGTAAGTATGTTGTGGGAGGTAGGTTGGGGAGGTAAACAGACAAGACAAACAAGATGCATACAGGGGCGGAATATGACACATGGGGTGGGTGAACACAATTGATGGGGAAGGATGTTTGGAAATCGCAAGCCCATGAGCCCACAAATGGTAACAGTGGAACTGAGATCCCCACCCATGGGCAGTCACCACTGCACCTTCACAGCCCAGAGGGTGGCTGTGCTGGGGGCTGTGTAGGAGGGGCAGGCTCACCCATGAGTCGCGCCACTCTTGCCTCGAGCTGGCATAGCTCCCTTCGGAGGGTGACAGGTAGCCCTTCTCTGCCCACGCTTGCACGGGGGGGGGGCGAGCCCCATCCCCTGCAGCGCTTCCACCCAAAGATGGCACAGGACCAATGGAGGAGGGGGGCCCGGGCTGGGCACCGGACCTGCTGGTGCCAGGTGCAATCGCCAGCTGAGGAGGGACAGGTGGGTCCGCTGGGACCGGCCTTCCCATACGTTCTGTATTTAGGTGTATTTAATGACAACATAGACAACAGCATTCCAAATTAGTTGTAACAGCATGCAGTAATATTCCCATTAACCCAACACACCAGGGTTACAACAGTTGAACAACAAGCATAACACATGCATATATTGAATGACAGTGCACATTCCAACAGCATGCAGGAATGATTGGTGACAACAGGCCACCAAGATTGTGGTGTTTGAACAGGGCACATGCATCAAAGTAAATGCAAATATTTATAGAACAATAGGACATATGTCCCAACAAATGTTTTGAGATTACACATACCCATTGAGGTGTGGAATTCCATTGTTTATGCACATACAGTAGGGTGTAAAAAGATACCTCCATTAACATCTTATATGTACTTATAGTTTACACTACATTCCTATTGACTGCAGGTGTATATCCCCTATATGTATTATTACACTAGGCAACATGCATTAGGTTGTGTAATGGGTTTGGCTAGTTCATTATATACCTGACCTATATCTGACATACTAACTGTCCAGGATGCAGATGTTACTGCTACGTATTTATTTATTTTAGTTATATTTATATATCTACATATCTGGATGTGTTCACGTGACATTTTCAGTTATATTTCTACAGCCCCTTACATTTCTAGCAGCACACTCACATTTCTGGGGAACACATTTAACAAGCTACTTGTCTGCCAGATTTACCTATGCATGCCAGCCATTAACCAACTGTTGAGGACTGTATATATGCTTCACAGCTACTGACACTCCCTTCATCCACTTTATATGGGACTGGCCAACTGTGGGTTGACAGTGCTTACTACAACAGTGCTATTTAGATAATGCAAGAGTACAACAACATTTCAAAGTAAATGACATGGACACACTCCAGGTATTATATCTTTATTAATTACACTACACACTTTTCTAGAGGCTCTCTCATTTATTTGGTATTACAGTGCATGCAGAAGACTTATTCAAGATGTATTATACCTTTATTAATAGGTTACAACACTCTTTTTCAGGCTCACTCACTTATTTTATATAACAGTACATGCAGAGATATTATTCAGCACTTATTTTACCTTTATTAATGGGTTACAACACCCTTTTTCTGTCTCTCTCACTTATTTTATATAACAGTACAAGCAGAGGAATTATTCAGGGCATTTTATGCCTTTATTATTGTGCTACAACACTTTTTTTCAGGCTCTCTCACTTATTTTATATAACAATACATGCAGAATAATTACTAACCTGCCTGGTGGTGCAGCCTTAGCAGCCTATCTGCATAGGCTTGCTGATTCGCAGCACGGACACCTGCAGCTGTGAAGTAAATGAAGGGATATTGAGACATACCTATCCATTATATAGACTACAATAGCATTTCTTACATACTTCATTCCATGGCTACCTACTCAGTAGTGGGGCATATTGACTGTCACGGGCCTCCTGTATCCATCGGTTCAGTAGGTCCTGCTTCCATCTCTTCAGGTCTGCATGGTGGTGACGGACCTGCTCACCAGTCCGAGGGACGCCTGTGGCACTGGTGAGATCATGAGCTAACCGGTTTCAACCCTCTGCTTTGTACTCCGTCCCTTGGAACTGACCCTGCAGGAGTCTTGACTCATGATGGTGGACTAGGAGCCAAACCATGTATTTTGACTCCTCAATGCCCCACCGTTGCGCTCTAAAGTGAGTACCATCTCCAGCACCTGCCATTCTGACTGCAAATGGGAGCTACAATCAGTTATGGTGAGTATTCCCACCTATGGAGCTTAAATATGCCTAATTTCCTGCACTTATTTGTGATTGGCCATTTTTGAAAATTCTCAGCTAACAGCAAACCTGCTTAGCAATGGTTAAACTTCCATTTATAAGTATATGTATGTTAACAGTGCATGTTTATGCTCAGCTGTCATGGCTTAGTGGTTCTGTACTTTGATTATGATGCACAGTATCCCGCATTCGAAGCCTGTCATTGCTTTTTATTTTACTACTGGCCTGACCGGCTAGGAGGTGTGTCTATGTTTAACCGACTTTGGACTACTTTGCCCAACGTTGCTCTACATTGCCCGATGTTGCACTAGTTGGCAAGGTGCGCAGCTTCACGCAAACATGTTTTGTATGCGTGAGTTGGCGTGATGCGCAGCTACGCGCAAAGCCATTGTGCTAGTTAAAGCAGTGCTCAGCTATGGGCAGTTGTTCTTAAATGTGCTTAATACTGGTAAACGTTGCTTAGCAGTGCTTCACATTGCTTAAGATAGGTTACTTATGCATTCACTAGTATGCATGACCATTTCACCTTCTTATATATATTTAAAATATCGTTCACTACTACATAGGCCATTTCAATGCATTTTAATAACATTTAAAAGGTAAATGTCAGGAATTATTTATATGCACAGATTTCCTACTGAAAATGGAAAGGGGAGTGGTGGGACTCGAACCGGGAATGCCTCCTCTTTGTGCGAAGGCTCTACCACTACGCTATTGCTATTTGGCTTAATTTGCATATTAGTAGTTTATTATCCTCTTCAATGTCTAAACTGCTTACTGTAGCTAAGCAATGGGCACACCCACGCACACACACACGCAAATACGAGCAGCTATTTCAGGAATAATAAAAAAAAATGTTTTACATTTTATTTAATTTTTACAGGGGTTTTCAATGTGGGGGAGTGTAGTGTTGGGGGTATACACATTTGAGCAGACTCGCTCATATCTGCTGACATTTGCAGATTTAGGCACTTGCAGGGGCATGGATATTGGGACTGCTTGGCAGTCTGACACGCCCCCTGCACTCCTACATGGTCCGTGTTAGCCTTAGAGTTGAGTCAGCACACCCTCATGAATATGCATGGCGTGCTGACGTCATGCTCTTAGGCGGCCGTTTCTGAGTAAGACTTAGTTAGTCTTACATGGAGGATTACTGAATCCCCCCCCAGTATCAATGAAAGCTGCTGTGAACCTGACAAATGCTTGAACTGGGATAGTGAGTACAGCAGCAAAATTTGATACTGACTCTGAAGACAGAGTAAAGTAAGAATACCCATTTATAATGATTCACTGCAGTAATACTTCTTTTGGACAACTTTTAGGATGGTTATCTCATTCAGCTGTACTTTCTACAGTACTTTTTTCATTTAGTAATTTGATGTTTTTCTCATTAGAAAATTAGAAGAATGAAGAGTTTAGCATTTTACTCGTATAATAAATATTTATTTATTGTTTATTTTCCTCCATGCACTTTCAGTCATTGCCTGATTGCTTTAAAACTACTAGAATATACTTGAACCTACAAGTTTTGTAACATATATTCATTGTTTCCAAACTCTCTGTCTACAAGTTCAAAATAAAGTGTGTGGCAAGAAGTTAGTTAACATCTGAACACTTGGTGCAGTTATATGTCACCCCCAGGTCCAAACATGCAGTATCTGACAACTACACATATACGGTTCTGCCCATATGATATCTGCAGACTATTGTGCCTTCAACCTTCGTATACTGTTCTGCAGTCTCCAACAGAGGGTGACTGTGCACTGTGGTACTCCACACCAGCCTGAGCAGTCTTTCTTGCATTTAGTCCAGCATCATGGACTCTGTTCATGCATCTAGGTGACTGCCATTATATATAAATGTCCTGCATCTACACCAGTGGAGTTGCTAAGTGTATTTGTTTCCTGACTGGTTAAACCAGGAAAGCATTTATACTATTAAATTATAGTCAATGGGCAAAATTTCTTGCCTGTTTTCAAATAAATGCTTATATTTATGTATGTATGTATGTACGTATTTAAGTATTTATTGGTTAACTGGGTTAGTGAACTGATCTGCAGAACTTCAGACCTTTTTCAGTCATGACCTTGATCAGTTAGACAGTTACAGTTTATATAACACATAGTACAAAAATGCTATATAGTGTATAAGGAAATAAGCAGCTTCAAGTACAGAGCAAGTGATTGAAAGACATATACTTATACTACATCATAGTTTCAGTTGTACATAAATACAAGAGTAGTACAGGTTGCACTTACATTTTATATGATTGCATAACAGCCCACTTGATTACAAAATATAACTTGTGCTTGTATATGTTATTACATGCTATTTAGTTAACATGGGTCATAGCAAGTGCCCTTGTATTCTGTAGCTAGTTACTGTAGCAATTTCCTTTTGAATATTTTTAGGTTAATAAGTTGTGGCATTGATCTCCTTGCTGCTGGAGATAGCTTAGAGAAGGCTTGTTCTTCTACTGCTTTCTTAAATGCGGGTATTACTAGAATAACAGCATTATCTGAATTTCTTCTTAGCGGGTAAGTGAATTATGTCTGCTTGTGTTGGTGACAGTATGAGCGGCTGAGTAATGTACATGTCATGTAATGTAATAAGAGAGTTTCTGCTACAGTAAAAGGTAGTCAGTTTGCATTACTTAAAGCCGACTGGTAGCTAAGTCAGTTGGTATCCTGAGCATTCACCAGACTGGTGCCCTACTCCAAGGTAAAAAAAAATATTCTTCCAGAGATTGGGACCAAAAAAAAAAGGAAACGAAAATGAAAAGCTCTAAACTGTAATAGCAAGATTTTGCAAGCTTCTTGCTGCAGACTGATAAACACTTTCATTTAAGCAGCCACCATATCAGGCGTGGCTGCTTAAATGAATCCTGGTACTGCTCATGCCAGTTTGGCAGTTCTTAAACATTGCTGATCATCCTAATAGTATGCAATTGAGGCAGCCATCCCCTTTACCCCACCATAGTTAGGGTACTGACTTAAAGTAATACATTGTGTTGTCTGGGATTATCTAGGAAGATGGAAACACAGATTGTATTAGTCATTACTTGGAATGTATATGTGTTTGCTGTCAATTGTAAAATAATGATAGGTAGGCACTATTCAGTTATAGGCATCAGTATATTTGAATTGCTAAAGCCTTTTTAGCTTCTAGGGGCAGTAGTTAAGGCTATTTAAGTTGTGCAAGGGCAAGACATGTAATGTACTGTGTATAAGGTGAGAGAATTACTTGTCTGCTATGATACCCAGTTGTCTGTCCTATGTTAACACTGGCAGGAGTGTCTGTAATATTAAGGAATGGATTATTTTTCATCTTTTGTTGAGAGCCGTGTAACACTGAGGTAGTCTTTTTGCTGTTAATGACTAAATCCATTTGTATTCAACCAGCTGCAAATGCATGTAGTTTTTCTTGGAGAACACTGAGTTTTGTAATGCCAGAATAATGATTTGTGTTTGTATACACAGTATATTTACTTGTTTGCACTTTATGTATTGCAGGATGCAGGATGTAATAAAACTTCTTTAAAAACTACAGCTTGGCTGCTACATTGTTTACTCTTCATGTTTTATGTGTCTTAAACTAAGTTCAAGAAAGTTTTGAAAAGAGTCATTTTCATGATTTTTTTTTAGATGTTGAATAACAGCAAATCAGCCATTTCTTACAAGTGGGATAGAATTGTCGACTGTCATATAATGGAAGTGCAGCCCCATAGTGGAACTATTGGTAATGTATTTTAGCCTTACTAAGCCCACTTTTTCAGAAATTCTGTTTTTTATACTGTTTTAAGGTTATCATGCTAGTTCTTTTCATCAGTCACACCTCTCCACTACACAAGCTTGCTGCTCATAGGTGTCATTGTCTTATTGTAACTGGGAACAATCTGATCCTACAGAGTGTTATTAGCAACTGAGATTAACAAGCCTTATTCAAAGTTCAGAACTGCTGTTACTGATCACTGTGCCAAAGGAGCCTACAGACACTGGATAATGGCTGTGAATTTCTCTGTGAGCTTTCAAAGGATAAAAATTGCTGTCTGTTGTGTGCTAGCTTTTCTGTCCAGATAAAAGCTGAATTGATTTTGCCGAACTTGAAACATATTAACTAACAAGCACTATAACTACTGAGTGACACTTGTTTGCAAACTAGGTGCAAATGCACTGGCCAACAGAACCTTTCATGTACAACCTGGGACAACTGGCAGTAAAAGTAAGAATGCCAATAGAAAAAGAAATACACTGTTCAGAGATGCATACAATACAATCATCACACTACACAATAAAAATTAAAAACAAAATCTGGGGGATACACATTAGCAATGTAAGGCAAGTCTAAATGGTAGATAAACAGTTATTAAGAAATATATGAGAGTCTGTATGTGTGTATGTAAATATGGATGTGTGTATTTACAGACATATGTGACACCCGTGCACTGGCTCAGTAATCAAGGAGCCTCAATCCTCACCACTAACACCAGTGAGGTGCACCCGTATAGGGAAAGGATAATAAATACACACACAGCAGAGTACAATTTCTCTTAAGAGCACACAGAGATCACAGACAGTCTGGTGCTGGTTTCTCCCTTTCTCTCCAAGTCCCCAGTAAGACTCCCCACTGGCACAGCTATAGGGTCCAGATCTCAGCCTAGTGGGCATGCTAAAACCTCCAGCACCAGTGCTTCGTGTCCCTGCCCAAGTAGCTGACACACACACACATACACACACACACACACACACACACACACACACACACACTTTGAGATAAGAGTTTATACAACCACACAGACACTCCTGGGGAAGGCTGGCACAGGTTTTCCAGCTGTGCCCCTTTTACCCAGACTATACGGTAGAAATCACTGCCACCACCCAGCTAATTTTTATCATCTACTCCAAGGCTCTTATAAAACGGTGTCCAGTTATACTGTGCAATATTATTATCCAAATGGTAAGTGCAACCAAACAGTCAAGACTTATTTGGAGTGACTTGGTACAGTATCACTATATACATGCAATGTATTCTTAGAGCTTAAATTATCTCTACATAAAGCAGCCACAGTTGAAAGGTTTAAAAATATTTAATAATAAATAAAAAAACACAAGACAATACTTCTTACTACATAGTACTTGTCAAGAATTCAGAGATCACAAATAAATACTTAATATAGTAGAAAAGGTCTGACATCACAGAAAAACAAAACTAGTCTAATCTTCCTATTTCCTAACTATATTTAAGAGAAAACACCATTTTAAAATCCTACTTAGATATAGACACATGCGGAGTGGTGAGTTGGATGTTCTCAAGACAAATGCTCTAATGCTCTCTCTTTCTGTCCTTAAATTAATAACACAGTACCACTGATTCATTTCAGATTACATAATTTCTTTCTGGTTCCCAGGCTAAGAGACTCTCAGATGTTAATAGCACTTTATCTTGCAGCTGGTCAGGAAGCAGAGCAATAAAAGAAATTATACGTGCAAATTCTAGCCATTAACTCTGGCCTCAAAACAGTAGGTAGAAGTCCTTCATCCAGAAATATCTGCTCCAAGCCCTGAGATCAAAGACAGTCATGAAATACTTGACTTATCAGCTTTCTTACAGCAGAGTGGACTGCTGTTATATTTTTGCAGTTCCACATTTAACACCATTTTTTCCCATTTAAGAGAACAAGTCTGTGGCTTATATTAATATTTACAAATGACAGAATTATCTACAAAATTCTATCTGGCTAGGCTGGCAAACTTCACCTATTTTCACAATCCCCCCCCCCCCCCCCGGGGAACTCAAGCTAGTTTTTCAAGTGACCCTAGAGAAACGTTGCTTGAGAGGGTTAGGTCTATCTGAGTATACCATACCCCATTCCCTGTCTTGAGAGCCCATCTGCATTGGCATTGCTAATCCCACTGTGGTGCTGCACTGACATATCATATGCTTGAAACCCTAGGCTCCATCTTAGCAACTTGACATTTTGCTGGCTGGCTCTGTGTAACCATGTTAGGGGGTTGTGATCTGTCACTACAGTGAATTTTCTTCCATACAGATAAGGCTGACGTTTCTGCAGTGTCCACACTATGGCTAGACATTCCTTTTCTACAGCTGCATAGCATTCCTCCCTGGGTTGGAGTGTATGGCTGAGATAAACCACTGGGTGCTCTTCTCCCGCTGAAGAAATACAACCCTCACCCCATGGCTCGAAGCATCCACCTGCACAACAAATTCTTTGCTGTAATATGGACTGGCTAACACAGGGTGTCCTCCTAAAGCTTCTTTAAGCTTCTGGAATGCCTGCTCACATGCTGTGGTCCACACTATCTTATCTGGCCTGTTCTTCCTTGTCAGGTCTGTGAGGGGAGCAGCTATGGTACTATAACTGGGGATGAACTTTCTGTAGTACCCTGCTGTCCCTAAGAATGCCCTCACCTGCTTTTTGGTAACAGGTGCAGGCCATGCCTGAATGGCTTCTACTTTGGCAGGTTCTGGCCTGATCTTACCACTCCCCACACTATGTCCCAGGTAGGAGACCTCTGCCATACCCACCTGACATTTGCTGGGCTTAATGGTCAACCTTGCCCTCTGTAATCTGCCCAGCACCTCCTTAACATGCTGAAGGTGCTCTTGCCAGGAATGGCTGTAGATGGATATATCATCTAGGTAAGCAAGGGCAAACCCTCCTGCTCCTTCTAGGGTATTATCTACCATCCTCTGGAAAGTTGCTGGGACATTTTTTATCCCAAAGGGCATCTTTGTGAACTCATACAAGCCAAAAGGAGTCACAAAGGCTGACTTCTCTCTAGCACTGGGAGTCAAGGGCACCTACCAGTAACCCTTGGTAAGCTCAATAGTTGTAAGATACGTAGCCCCACCCAGATGCTCTAGGGTCTCATCTGTCCTAGGCATGGGGTAAGCATCTGACTCTGTGTGACTATTTAATTTCCTGTAGTCCACACAGAACTTGGTGCTGCCATCCATCTTTGGCACGAGCATCACTGGGGAGGCCCAGGGACTGTTGGACTCTTGAATTACCCCTAGTTCCAACATCTCCTGTATCCCCTTCCTCAGAGTCTGTTTGACTCTCTTGGGCACCCTATAAGGAGCTTGCCTAATAGGCCTTTGTGGTCCTGTATCCACCTGGTGCTGCACCCTGGTTTCCCAGTGAACATGTCCCCAAACTTCTGTAACACTGCTCGGATTTCTCGACCCTAGGTAGGAGATAGCTGCTGGAACATTGCTACCCCTTCCACCGAGGTGTCAGTCCAAGCCTCGCTGAGAAGATGAGTCACCAGATCTCCCTCAGACTCCTACTGCAATCCACTGCAAATGCTCAGCACAAGGGCCTCCCTATCATGGTAAGGTTTCATCATGTTAACATGGTACAATTTGTGCCCCTGCCTCCTGCCTAGCAATTCCAACATGTAGCTAACATCACTTACATTTCTTACTACCTTGTAGGGTCCCTCCCAAGCTGCTTGCAGCTTGTTGTGTCTGACAAGAATGAGAACCATTACCTGCTGCCCCACAGCATACTCTCTAGCTCGAGCATTCCTGTCATACCACACTTTTTTCTGTTGTTGGGCTTCTGCCAGGTTCTCCTGGGCCAAGCCCATGAGTTCCCTGAGCCTTGTCCTAAGGTTTAGGACATATGCCACAAAAGACTCCTTGTGAGGTTCACACTCACTTTCCCACTCATCTCAAATTAAATCTAGAGGTCCCCACACCATATGCTAATACAGCAACTCAAAGGGTGAAAAATGTGTGGATTCCTGGGGAACCTCTCTGTAAGCAAACAACAGATGGGGCAAATATTTTTCCTACTCCCTCTTAAACTGATATGCAAATGCCCATAGCATGGTCTTTAGTGTAGACTTTAATCTCTCAACAAGACCATTAGCCTGGGGATGGTAGGGGGTGGTCTTCTGGTGCTTCACCTCATAGTACTTCCACAGACAAGCCAGCAGGTCTGACATGAAATTGGCACCTCTGTCAGTCAGTATTTCTTTTGGGAAACCTACCCTACTGAAAACCTCTAACAAAGCATTTGCCACATTCTCTGCCTCAGTGGAGGACAGAGCCACTGCCTCAGGGTATCATGTAGCATAATCCACTACCACTAGGATATACTTTTTCCCTGTGGAACTTGGGGTACTCAGAGGCCCCAAAATATACATAGCTACCCTTTGAAATGGCTCCTCAATCACAAGCAAAGCCATCAAAGGAGCTCTCACCTTGTCTCCTACCTTGCCTAACTTTTGCACTGCTCACAGGTCCTGCAGTACCCGGTTACATCTCTGGAAATTCCAGGCCAATAGAAGTTCTGCATAATACATCTCTTGGTATGTTTTATGTCCATATGACCTGCAAATGGAATATCATGGGCTATGGCTAGAAGTGCCAGATGGTAGGCTCTAGGCACTAGCAACTGCTGTACCCTCTCACCTTCTAGCCCTGCCTCAGGGGTCCACTCCCTATACAGTAACCCTTTGTCCCAGTATACCGAATGCCTCTTCCATTGAGAATCAGGTGCCTCCCTAGCTACCTGCCTCAGGCCTTGCAATGTAGAGTCTGAGAGCTAAGCTTTTCTCAACTCTCTCTTTGTAACCCTTCCCAGCTCCCCTTCCACAGGAAGTCTGGCATCCTCTGACAGTGGTGCCTCACTGTCAGCCTGGGTACTACTACTACTATTCACCCCTACCTTTGCAGTCACTCTGTCCAAGGGAACATGAGTACCCGCAAACAGTTGTGGCTCATATTCAGTCTCACTGCTACAGAGTAGCTCCCTCCCTGAAGTAACCACCTCACCAGTCCTGGCTGCAAGTATGCAGTCTGTCTGGGTCTCCCCCAGACTACCAGACCCACATGCTTGTCTCAAAGTCTGACTGCATGTAACTGCATTAACACATGGTACTGCCTCATCCAAACCCTTCCCTATCAGGACATCTGCAGGATGGTAGTTCGGTGCTGTCTCAAGGCTGTGGCTTACATTAATATTTACAAATGACAGAATTATCTACAAAATTCTATCTGGCTAGGCTGGCAGCCTTCACCTATCTTCACAATATGAATACACACACACACACACACACACACATATATATATATATATATATATATATATATATATATATATATATATATCCATGGGTCTACTTTTACTCACTGAAATTACAGTTCTTTGAATTCCAAACAGCCAACTCCACTTCAGCGAACTTCCATTCTCTCGAAAGTATGGAATACCGAAATTATTTCCATGGACAAAGAGCCACTTGGCCCCCAGGGAAAAAAACTGAATGGAAACAAATTAAACCCACCCAAGTGGGGGGCTTTGCACCCACACCCCCCCCCAACTAAATATACCAACTCCGAGATTGCACTACACTGGGGAAAGGGGCAAAGTTCACCCTGGTGGCCAAGTGGTTTGTCTCCCAGGGAACGGAGTTCGGTATTCCAAGTTTTCGATAGAATGGAAGTTCGCTGAAGTGGAATCAGCTGTTTGACATTTGAAGAACTGTTATTTCAGTGAGTAACAGTAGACCCGTATACTGGACAGCTAAAACACCACTGGTTGAGTAATATGTGCTTGTTTACTATGGTTTGACCCTGTTACCCACAGTCTAAATAAAATCTTAAAGCAGATTCAGAATACTTTTGATTGGAAGTAGAGCAAAACTTAATCCTTCTGCCCTTTCTATATAAATTAGTGTTTATCATAGCGTATCACAACTGTTTGAAACTTTGGATTATTTTCTTTCTCTTCCACTTGCTGAATATACCATGGGAAATGTGCTCTGCATTTTTAACTGAGTTTTTCCCCTTGGATTTATGCAGTTTTATTAACCATTTTAACTTCAAAATGTATTCCTTTAGTGGAGATCTATAACATGGAATTGTCTTCAGTTTATGTGAATTGTATTGTAGTCATGTAGCTGAAAAATGACTTTCTTTTGTTTCATCCCTCTGTAGTATGAGAGAACAAAGCATAGTGAAAAGGACAGGTTAGAGAAACTGGTTAGTTCGAAAATTAATGATTTATTTAATTGATCAACCCAAGTTGCATTTGCAAGTATGAGTTAAATCTTGCATGAGGATTTTAGAATATAAGGTTGCTCTCCCCAATTTATTAATATTTCTCATTTAGTGTATAGGGTCTGAAAATAACCACAAAATATTTTTAAAGATGTATACCGTGTATTTTTCTGAATTTACAATGGGAACAATGTGGCGGTGGTGGTGCTGCGGTAGTATTGTCGCCTCATAGCAAGACGTTGTCCTGTTCGATTCTCAGCTAGAGCATCTTCTGTGTGGAGGCATACGTGAATGGGGCATGCCTTCATTGAAGGTTATGCGTCAGGCTGGAAACCCGTTACGTAAAAATCCACTACCAATCATTAGCGGACCGGAGTTCCGCTGTGGCGTCCCCTAACTGGGAAAAGCCGAAAGACAAAAACAAACAATGGGAACAATGTGTGGTCCATTCTATAATAAGAGAGCAAACTGACTGCTATGCCACATACTTGTGGTATGACAGCCCAAAACCCCAGAAAAAAATGTTAGATGGGTTTATGCATAGTTAATTGTATGAAGACTGGCAGCAAGTAAAAGTTAATGATTAATTTAATAGTGTTTTAATGTTGTATGGGTGTGTCCTGAAATCTGTTATTCAAACATATGTGCTGTAGCTTCAATTCCTTATTTACTATATTGCTATCTGTCAAAAGAAGGACTAGTTTACTGTTAAACACAAACATTGACTTCATGTGAATGTGTAGAGATCTGCATGGGGTAGCAGTAAAGACACATTCTACTGCCCTTTATCCTTATTTTACCATTGCCCATGCATCAGATGGGTCAGCTGCACTCTTTTAATGTCTTTTGGTGTGTAGCATTTTTATTTAGAAATGTTTCGACATCATAACACATTTGGTGTAAATTGTTTTGTAAATGTGGGAAAGTGAGCTTAAATGAACAATTAGGGGATCTGTCCTGTTTGTATATTGTAAGCATATTAAAAGTTGGAGATAACTATATATGGAGGTAGACTGTCACACTTAATATAGACAAAGCAACACTGTAATGATGAGAAAGTATTGTGTTTATTAAAAGCAGAGGTCTATAAATTAGAATTACCTACTTCCACTACTACAACTACACCACAATGATGTGTAAGTGCTATCAGATTATTTTAAGGTGATCTTTTCATAGCCCCAACCTCAGTGTTCTACTTCCTTACATCTCACCCTATATTTCTGTCATCTACTTTCAAGACTGCACCCCCCCCCCCCTTCTGCAAATTCCTTGATTCACTACTGGATTGACTTCAAGGTACATAACACACATCTGCATATTTCAGTGTCTTCCTGTTCCCAATGTTTACTACTTGTACTATTTTTAGCACCCTTCCATCTGTACATTTGTTTAACTTGGCTCCTGTCATGGTATGTTCTTTGTAGCTTTTCTCTCATCTGACAGTCATTGGAATCACAAAACGTTTTGCCACTGTAAAAACATGCCTGTCTCTTTGTGGGTTTAACAACCACCTTTATAAATTTAGACTCAATGACATTTTTTTCAGTTGACATGCACGTCTTGCAGTTGTTCTAGTACATCGCACAATACTTAGTCCCTTATCCAATAATAACTCTTTCAAAGAAAGTAAATTTTTTGTATACTTTCAGAGAATGCGTTGCACAACTGTCTGGCATATAATGCATTCATCCCATTTTAAACTAATGTGTGCTATGCTAATCTGCTGAATTAAGACATATATATTCAGATGTAGTTTTCCTTCTCATTTGTTTTTTTTAATCCATATAATACTGCAAACAATAATAGTTTTGAGTTTAAATCGTGTAGGATTCTGCAGTACCTTTAAATATTTTTTCTGTTTTTTTTTTTTTGGGGGGGGGGCTAGTAAACTGTACAAAAGCCCTAACGTTTGGTATGCATTATGCTAAAGCAACAGTGAAATATTATTTTCTTGCTTTCATTGTCAATAAACTGTAAAATAATATTCCATTAGCTCAATATAAATTGACCAGTTCTCCACTGTAGGATTCATAGCACTAACATTTACAATATGGTTTAGTAAGCATTTGCAATATATTCCCTTTTCAGGTGCTTATAGTATGCAGAATCACACTCTTTAAATGTCTTTATTATGCAAATATCGCACTTATGTTGCCATAGCTTTTTGCTTGCATATTACTTATGCAATCTCAAACACTTACCTTATAGATCCATATTTTCACAGTACAAGAGTTTCATTTCACCTGCTGTGCCATTTTTTCCTCTTCCATTTGTCTCTTCCTGTTTTGCTGAAAATGTTGCTGAACCCTTTGCAGTGGCACTGCTACCAGTTTCTTGTTTTATTTTTTTAATCATCTCAGCTTACACTGTGTGCTCACATTACACTGATGTGACTAGAACAACTTCCTTATACATAGGTTCTTGGTTAACACCTACCGTGCCATCAACATGTTTTCAAGATTTGTTTAACATTCTCTGCTGACATTACACAGTATCCTGGAATGTCTTTTGTTCCTTTCTGACAACAACCTTTCATCCTTGTTTTATGGGAGGTTGGCATAATAGTTAAGGTGTTTACCTTACAGACACAAGATGCAGGATTTGATTGTCACATGGGGTAATTGGCTAGGCTTAAAATGGTCCGCAAGGGCAGTTAGCCTAGTAGTAATCTATGAACCTGTGCTTTCATCAGCAATGTTTATGAATTTTCATTATCTTGGATTGATTTCCTTGCTACATTTGTGTTAACTGTGGACATCCATTGTCTTTTTCTAATTTTGTTAAATAAAACAGATGAAAATTTTTAAAATGTTATTGTTGCTTCACTTGGGCTTTTGGTGAAAACACTGTAATTGAACTAGGATGTAATTGTTACATTTTGCAGAAACTACAACAGAAATTCAGTTATTTACAAGTGACTACAATTAATTATCATATGAAACTAAGAGCCATTATCGTTGAATTGTTGCATCATTCTGCTGTATAATAGGGTGTGTTTGTTTCTTTCAGACTCAAAGACGAGTATGGAGTTTGAATTATGTTTAACTGGTGGAAAATCTGAGTCTGCCATCTTTGATCTTCACTGTTACATAGAGCATCAAGACGACCTAGTCACACTTCATGTTGAAGCTGCATTTAAGGTTAGTCAAAAGGATCACTCAGAAATACAAAACTTTATGTATCAGTCTATAGTTTTGTGCCTATTTCCATTCTTCTTTATTTCTTATTTTTGAAAATCCTCAGGTTGAAGCTTTCCTCACCATTTTATCTTTAAGATGATATTCGTGGGCTCACATATGTGTGACAAGAAAAAACGTTTACCTTTATTGCTTTATTTTTAATTTCCTGCAACATTTGTGTCATGTTTGGACCCTTTCATCTGTGTTTGTCACAGTATATCTACAGACACAAAAGCATACCTTTCTTGGGATTAAAGCACATCTGTTTTCATTTACTCTATGAAATGAGAAGTTCTACCATATATTTTAGCATGTTGTTTCCATATATTAAAATGGATATTTCCAATTATCAGTAGAAGTTTGATCTTTTTTATGGTTTACTATCAATTGTGCGAACAACAAGCTGTTGGCACGTAGGCTGCCAAAAATCAGATTGCAATTTATACAATGTCAAGTGTATGGGGTAGTCGAATACACTTATGCAAATGCAGTAGTGCATTTGCATAAGCGTGTTCGACAAACTGTATGGAGATCGTGGTACAGTGGGGATTGGAAATTCAATCCATATCCCCACTGTAGTGCGATCTCAGATATGGAATATATTATTAGCAGGAGAAAACATGATATTATGTTTTATTATGTAGAAGACAGTTAAACTTACAACAGCCAATGTAAGGGAATACAAAACAGAAAGCTCTGCTCAGGGTTCGACATCTATATCGAAATAACTTTCGTAATTTTGGAGCGGTATTTTGCATATGCGCAAACTGCATTTTTGACATTATGGTTCGGCAACATGCCTGGAAATTGTTTGGTGTTTCGATTTAATGATAGTAAACTGTTTTTCATTTCATCTTTTTCTTCAAGCTTTCAATTACCTTTCTGAGTTGCTAAATCATAAGGAAATACAGCAAGTCCGTCTTAAAAATGTGACTTTAAAGCCACTGGAGAAAATCACTGTTCAGGCAATCAGTACTAGTGTTCATGGGATAGGTTCCTAAGACTAGTGAACTGAACATTTGCTGTTTGTTCATAAATTGAGATGCATTTTACCAAGATAGTGAGACAGAGGAGGATTAAACATTTAATTGTGGGTATTCGTTCAATGGATAAAATGTATAGCACTGCTTGTTGACTGGAGACAGAGGGAAGAGCTAGGAGATATAGTTTATACAACAGTACTCTGTGCTGGTCAGATGTCATCATGGTTGTATGTTGTGGGGCATTCTAAAGGAAGGGACACATACTCCTTTCTACTGTTTACCTTACTACACCAGTCAAGTATACGCTCTCATTTCACTTTACAAAAACCTTTTCAGCACACACTTCTGTACCAGCAGTTTGATATACACATGACATGCAGTTCTAATATATTTGTGATACAAGCATCTTATATAAATCATGTTGCTATTCACAAATTACATATAATTATTTACAAAATTCCAGCTAGCTGTGCTGGCCAGTATCTCCTTTCATGACACTTCTTCCTCCCTTGAAGACTCAAGCCAGTTTTTCAAGTGACCCTTGAGAAGCACTGCTTGAGAGGGATGAGCCTATCTGGGAATGCACTACTCCATACCCTGTCTTGAGATCCCAGCTGCCTTTGCATTGCTGACCGCAGTACAGAGCTGCACTATCATATCATATGCCTGCAATGTTAGGCTTCACCATAGTAATCTGGGATTTTGTTGGCTGGCTCCCTGTAGGCATAGATGTCCCTCAGACTCCTCCTGCCTTTTACTGCAAACATTTAT
Organism: Protopterus annectens; assembly: GCF_019279795.1. NCBI lineage: Eukaryota > Metazoa > Chordata > Ceratodontiformes > Protopteridae > Protopterus > Protopterus annectens. Next base: position 1,494,881,172 of record NC_056732.1, read on the forward strand.
CACCAGAGCCTCCCTGTCATGGTAAGGTTTCATCATGTTCACATGGTACACTTTTTACCCCTGCCTCCTGCCTAGCAGTTCTACCATGTAGTTAATATCACTGACCTTCCTTAGCACTTTGAAGGGTCTCTGCCAAGCTGCATGCAGCTTGTTGTGTCTGACAGAAATGAAAACCATAACCTGCTGCCCTACAGCATACTCTCTAGCTTGAGCATTCCTGTCATACCAGACCTTTTTCTGCTGTTGGGCTTCTGCCAGGTTCTCTTGGGCCAAGCCCATGAGTTTCCTGAACCTTGTCCTGAGGTTTAGGACATATGCCACAACAGGCTCCTTGTGAGATTCACACTTAGACCTCCCACTCATCACAAATCAAATCTAGAGGTCCCCTCACCCTATGCTCATAAAGTAACTCAAAGGGTGAAAAACCTATGGATTCCTGGGCACCCAACAGATGAGGCAAATATTTGTCCCACTCCCTCTTAAACTGGTCTGAAAATGCATGTAGCATGGTCTTTAGTGTAGAGTTTAACCTCTCCACCAGACCATTAGTCTGGGGGTTGTAGGGGTTGGTCTATAGGTGCTTCACCCCACAGTGCTCCCACAGACAAGCCAGTAAGTCTGATGTGAAACTGGCACCTCTGTCAATCAGTATTTCATTTGGGAAACCTACCCTGCTGAAGATCTCTAACAAAGCATTTGCCACCTTTTCTGCCTCAATGGAGGACAGAGTCACCACCTCAGGGTATCTGGTAGCATAATCTACTGCCACTAGGATATACTTCTTCCCTGTGGATCTTGGTTTACTAAGAGGCCCCACAATATCCATAGCTAACCTTCTGAAATGGCTCCTCAGTCACAGGCAAAGGTGCCAAAGGAGCTTTGACCTTGTCTTCTGCCTGGCCTACTTTTTGGAACTGCTCACAGGTCCTGCAGTACCCTGTTACATCTCTGGAAATCCCAGGCCAATAAAAGTTCTGCATAATAAATCTCTTTGTACATTTTATACCTTATGACCTGCAAAGGGAGTATCATGGGCTATGGCTAGAAGTGCTAGCCAGTAGGCTCTGGGTACTACCGATTGCTGTATTCTCTTGCCCTGTAGCCCTCCCTCAGGAGTCCACTCTCTATACAGTAACTCTTTGTCCCAGTATACAGATTTTCCTTGAGAATCAGGCACCTCTCTGGCTACCTCCCTCAAGCCCTGTAATGTAGACTCTGAGAGCTGAGTCTGTCTCAACTCTCTCTTTGTAACTCTTCCCAGCTCCCCTTCCACAGGAAGTCTGGTATCCTCTGACAGCAGTGCCTCACTGTCACCTGGTACTACTACTCATCTCTGCCCTGGCAGTCACTCTGTCCAAGGGAACATCAGTACCCAAAAGCAACTGTGGCTCACCTTCAGTCTCACTGCTACAGGTCACTCCCTCTCTGAAGTAGCCACCTCACCAGTCCTGGTTTCAAGAGTACGGTCTCTCTGGATCCCCCCAGACTACCAGACCCACATGCTTGTCTCCATGCCTGACTGCATGTAACTGCATGCACACAAGGTATTGTATTATCAAAATCATTCCCTATCAGGACATCTGCAGGGATATCCTCAAACACACCTACTTGCTTGCTTCCTTTTCCACCCTCCCAGTCAAGGTCAACCCTAGCCAAAGGTATTTGGAATGGGGTCCGTCCTAAAGCCATGACTGGAGTAGATTGGCCAAGCAAGTAGTGCTCCTTTTTAACCATTGCAGGCCTCACAATGGTTTGGTCAGGGGTTTTGTGTCCCTTAGCAGTGGCCTGTTTCCCATCTACTAAGATAAGATATAACCTCTTGTGGTAGTTTGGTACCCTTGTTGTCACCAGACAACTTACTGTTGACATTCTGTCTTTCCCACTTACTGGCTCTCTCATCTTTTGTTCCCCACCTTGCAATAGTGGACATCTGTATGCTATATGGCCCCACTGGTTACATTTAAAATATTTAACACTTGATCCTGACTGTGTACCTGAACTAGTGGCTTCCCCTGCTACTGGCAGACTCTGTTGGGGTAGTTTAGGCTGCCCACCATGGGTTCCCTTAGACCCATGAGCAGCACTGCGTATCCCTTTCCTGTGCAGTGATGCCTTGCTTGGTAGGTATAGGTCTCTCTTTTTCCCCAACTTATCTGCGGTATTACATTCCCTCTATGTTAACCAGATTCTCACATCCTCAGGCAAAGTGCTAAGGGCTTGTTCCCTCACCAAAACTTCTGCCAGCCCTTCAAAAGTGGTGATCTGACACTCGCTCATACATCTATGAAAATAAGTGCTTAACTCAGCAATATATTCACACACACTTTCATCTGCATTGCGTCTGTGCTCACAAAACATTTTTCTTTAAGCTACATGTGTTAACTTAAAAGGGTCTATATCAAAAGAACGAAGTTTCAAAACTTCAAATTTAATATGGTCAACACCATATGATCGAAGTTTTGAAACTTCAAATCTTTTAACAGAAATCCCTGTACAGCGCAGAAAGGGAAGATTTCCCTTTTCTGCACTGTAGTGCGATCTCGGAGTTGGTATATTTAAATAGCGGGGGTGTGGGGGGAGCAGCCCCCACGTGAGGGTGCAGGGGGGCTTTCCCCCTGCTTAGAGCATTTAAATGGTTTGTTTTTGTAGGTTATTGTGTTTTATTACATTTTCAACGTTCCAAAACTTTGATTATATGGTGTCGACTGTATCAGATTTGAAGTTTTGAAACATCAATAATGTAATAAAACCCGCTTAAAACACTCTAATAAACAATTTTTAACAGTATTATAATTTAAGCAATCAGTATCAGACAATTTGGAAACAGCAGTTACAGCTTTACCATGGAGTAAGGGGGTCAGGAACTGTACCTGGAGCCCTTGGTCAGCATTATACTGTTTACATACCCTTTCAAACATATGAATAAAACTATCAAATTATCACCCTCTGTAAATTGTGGAAGAAATTTGCTGACCATTATTGCTTCTGGGATTCAGTTATTCCCTTCCCCATTACCTCCATGACCCATGTGAAGAGTCTACATCTCCTTTTCATGTTGCCTCTGCCTCTCATTTTCTTTGGCTTACAGACATCTCAGTCTCTCTGCTGATTCTAATGCCATCTGTTTCTCCTTTTTTTCAGCCTCCAAACACCGCAGTCTCTCTGCTGATTCTAGCTCCAACCGTTGCCCTCCAGTTCAAGTCTGTTTAACTCCAGACAGATTTTTAAGTCCTCTGAGGCAAAGTTGAACTGTCCATTTTCTGAGAGTTGTACATCCCCAAGGCCAGTCTGGTTGTCTTCCTGGTTCCTGGTCTGTGATGTAGTTGTGACTAAAGTTGTAATCATTTGTGCTTTAGTCAGGTTGGCATGCACTAGTCCTTTTTCTTGGAACATCTCAGCCAACTGGCTCCTTGTCAGCTTGCCATATGTCTCTGCTGACATCCTTGCCTGCTCTCTCTGACTAAGCTAACAAAAAAAAAATAAAACTATTGTGATATGAAACACTGAATGTTCACTGTGTGGCTGCTTGGCAGTACACATACCTTCTTTAGTGACCTCTGTTTACAGGCTACAGGAGTTCAGTATCCACACCACCAAATCCTAGTATGTGATGTGGTGATCCCACCACTGCTCACCAATAAATGTGATGCCCCACCCCTGGACCAGTAATCAAGGAGTCTAAATCCTCACAACTGGCAACAGTGGGGGGCATACACTGAGAGGATGACAAGGTACACACACAGTATTACCAGATGCAGCTCTCTGCATCAAGTGCAATTGCCCTTAAGAGCATACAAAGACCACAGTCAGTCTGGGGCTGGTTTCTCCCTCTTTCTCCAGATCCCCAGTAAGACTCCCCACTGGCATAGCTATAGAGTTGAGATCTCAGGTGAGTGGCCAAGCCAAGACCTCCAGCACCCTCTCTGTCCAACCAGTGCTTCGTGCCCCTGCCCAAGTGGCTGACACACACACTCTTTGAAGTTTGATTTACGCACACACACACACACACACACACACACACACACACACACACACACACACACACACACATACACACACCTGGGAAAGCCCGGCACAGGTTTACAGGCTATGGCCCCTTTTGCCCAGACTACAAGGTAGTTATCACTGCCACCAGCCAGCTCCTTATCTGCTACTTTAAAGCCCTTAACAAAGGGTGTCCAATCTTACTGTGTAATGTTGCTTTTAATACAAATGGTAGTTTGACCAAGAGCAAGGCTATTAGGAGTGGCCCACAGTGTCATCAAATAAATATGCAAGTACTCTCAGAATTTAAATATCTCTAGACAAATCAGCCACAATGAAAGGTTTAAATATATTCAATAATAAATAATAAAAGAACAAGACAATACTAAACATATATGTACAGTGACTTCAGAGTTCAAAATCACAAGGAATATTAAAAATAATATTGTAGGACAGTCTCAAATAAATAGAGAAGAATATCTATACTAAGCTTTGCTATTTTCCCGATATATTTAAGAGAGTTACTATTCCCTAGAAACTTAATTACAGAGGAAGGCAGATGTGTTGAATGGATCTTCTTTAGTTGTTGTTGTCAGGTCAAAGACAGAATACAGAATGCCATTTCTCTCTAAGAGGCTGCTTAAATTAATATCTCAAATATTACTGCTGGGCTAGCTTGCAGAATTTTATAATTTCTTGTCATCTGAGTCCTAGTTCCCAGCCCCCAAAACAACCATTGATGGCAGCTGGTAGCATTTAACATCTACCTGTAAAAATACGGGTCTACCTGAAAACACTGACATGCCAAAACACCGACAATGAGATAACCGACACCACAAAACCGACAGCTCAAAAGCACGAAACTTCACATGCCTGACAAACCACAATCCCGACAATCAACAAAACAAAACAAATACATTTTCCGAAAAACACACACACAACACAAGCACGCCAAAAACCTTACAAACCTACACTAAACCTTATATACACAACTATCTATGCACTAACCTTAACCCAAACCCTAACCCTAAGGTCTGTCACTATTGCACACTCACCTAACCCGCACCCTAACCCTAACTCACTTAACCCACCCCTAACCCTAAAGTCTGTCACTATTGCACACTTACCTTACTCACACCCTAACCCTAACTCACTTAACCCGCCCCTAACCCTAAAGTCTGTCACTGTCACACACTTATCTTAACATGTCGGTGTTCTCAGCATCGGGCTTTTCAACTGTCGGTCATCTCTGTTGTCAATCTTACGGTGTTGGTGTTCTCATCATCGGCATTTTCAGCTTTCAGCGTTATCAGGTAGACCCAAAAATACATAGACAAGGGCTTTCCTCAGATCTTTGGCAAATGGTGGAAGTCATAAAACACTAAAACACTTCCAAGACAATACAGAAAGCTCCCTAGTTTTAGACATTGTGTCTCCTTGCTGCATCGAAACTGAAAGATATCATATTTTATTGCATGGCCATAAAGTAATTTAATTTCAGCTATTTTTCCAAAATTTACTAGACTGAAGTTAACCTCCTGTATCCCAGTTTCTACTGTTAAAATACATACATCTAAACAGTTACAAGCAGGGTACACTGTATTTACACTTCAAGCATACTTTGCCATAACACACAAATACTTTTAACACACACTTCAGCCATCATTAACACACAATACACAGTTCTAATACATTAATACAACAATCATATATATGAATCATATTGATATTCATAAATGACATATATTTACAAAAGCAGTATAGCATAGCAGTATCTCCACACTCAGTGCTAGCAGTATCATCTTGTATTGTCTATGTTGATATTAATGAATGGCAATTAATTATTTACAAAAGGCTTCACTAACAGAGCAGCCAATAGAGGCTTCAGTCCCCAGTAAAGAAGCCTTCCACAGAGAATGTTGTTGCCCAAAACAAAAAAAAAAGAATTTTTATTTTTTATTTTATTTTTTTTTATATGTTATTTTAGAAACCCAGTACCCTTTTAATATCTAAAAGTTCCTGTCAGGGACCACTGTATTTAGCTTCAGCTACTGGAGCTGTTTGGCTGAAAATATAAAATATACTGCTTAATATTTAACCTTTTTATGGGCTTTATTTAAAAGTTCAGGTTTTTTATTTTTTTGGAGACTATTAACTATTTATTAGTTACCTGGTTGCATTTTTTGTTTGACATTTGACCTCATATTTCCCATTTTTTCTGTCATTTTAAATTTTGAGAGAAGGGGTTTCTCACAAGAATTTAGTGTGCTGCTTATGCATTACTGTTTTTAGGGTGATGTATATGTGAGTGTTCAATCTGGGCATGGGAAAACCATCTATGATAAATAGATGTTCCACTGAAATGAGATGTTAAGTTATGTTACAAGTAGATATGTGTCATTCTACTCCCATTCCCCCATTAGTGTCAGCTTTGGAGGATGTATTTAATAGTACCTGTAACAACCCTGATTGAGTCTCACCCTTTATTTCCTAAAAAGGTAGACAGATTCTAAATTCCATGTAATAATATATTCTGAAGTATCAAGACATACTTTAAGGAATGAGTATTATTGTTCAGTGGGTGTTTAGTCAAAATGATGAGGTAAAGTCTGAACTTTAAATTCAGATTTAGATAAGGAGTTTTATTTTGGCCCATCTGCTACACACACACACACACACACACACACACACACACACACACACACACACACACACACACACACACATCGTTATTTCCATTTAAGAAACAAAACAAACAATCCCTGCCTTCTCAAGCCAAATGGGGAGCAAAAATGAAATGGCAGAAAAAAAAACAAAAACAAGGATCTTTTCCTAAAATGGGAGAGTCTATTACTTCAGAATGACTATCCTGTCATTCTTTACCCCACCCCATCCCCTTCTTCCCCTATCTATTACAATCTGACCTAGAAACTGACTCTGTGTATTCCACTTTAGCAACAGATTGTTTCAGACTTTTGGGTACTAAAAGTGATTCATGAGGGATACATTTGGCATTCGATACCTCCTTCCAGGGCAGTTCCTCCCTGCCCTCTGAACCAAAGAGAATTTATTCCTCATGATATTCATCATATTGATCACTGCTGCAGTAGCCTTAGCTATATGGTTTTGTCCTGCCAGGGATATAACAGCCGGCCAGCTTCTAAAGCCTCAGGTCACCTTCCACATGCCCAAACTGTCAGGCAGCTTGAGTTGAGCTGACTGAAAAACAAGTCTGAGTGCAAAGCCCTTCAAAGCTTCACTGCTGCTGAAGACAACACTCCTCTGAAGCCTTTGAGGATCAACGGTCAACTTATGCTTCCCTTTGCTGGGCAGATAAGTTCCCTTTGATTTAAGAAAACGCTTCCATTTTCTTAATTTATTGATTTTTTTTTTTAGTTTTCTCTTCCGGAAAGTTATTTTCAAGCTAGGAGTGTTGTGTTGTAACTGACTGTCTCAAGACTGTAATATACTTTTAAACAGAGCTCTAATTTTTTGTCAGTTTTAAAGTGGTGTAAAACATTTATGGAGAAATTGTGTTTATTTTACATTTGTGGGCCTAGTATAGTGTTTTAAAATGATTATTACTGTGTTTTTCCTGGCAAAAAAAGTAACTTTTGTGGTAGTGTTTACCAGCAATTGCTGCTTGTCTTCCCTGGGAAAGAGGCAATATTTTCAGCTTGACCATGGAACAGACATCCAATCACACAGTAGGTCCTTCATCCAGCCACAAAAAGAAACGATTAAGCAATCAGCTTTTGCCACCACTGTAGGCTAGCAATTTGCCTCACCTACAGGTGGGTGACTCTGCTGTGGCCATTTGTAGTACTTCCAACCACTCAATGTTTGCCCAGCAGTTTCTGTTGGCATCAGTTCCAGTGTATAGTTTATACATCGCTGGAAGTCAAGTTATTGGTCTATAGCTTTTAAGATAGCTTGCAGGATCTCTCTTAAATAGGAGTATTGTTTTTCCTGTTGCTAACCAGGCTAGTGTCTGTTTATATAAATAGTTCTTACTTGTGGCTAAATTTTTATGTAAAGATGTTAATAATTTTAGCCAGAAGTTAGGTACTGCATCTTTTCTTTATGCCTAAAGTGTACTTTAAGTCAAACTATCCATCTCCCCATTTTCTTTCCTGAACCTAAAAATTAGGAAGAAAGGATACTCCATACCTTGGATGTCGATGGAAAACTCAGCTACACTATTGACAGAGCTAAAGCTTTCAGATCTTTGGATCAGTTTTTTATTTCTTGTGAAGGTAAGAAGATAAGGCAACCTGTGTCAAAACAGACTATTTCCAAATAGTTGTCTAAGGCTATTACTTTTTGTTATACTCACAATAACAAAACTATTCCTGTAAGGGTCAAGGCCCACTCTGCCAGGACCTTGGCATCATCTATGGCTTTTTGGAAACAGTTGGATTCTGGAAGTTTTCTAAAAGCTGCTTTTTCTTCTGTACATATTTTTACAAAGTAAAACGCTTGATTCTTTCTCTAGGTTCAGATCAAGCTTTCAAGGCTGTAGATCCTTATAATGGTCCTATACTATTAGTCCTGGGCTATTTGCTATAGGTTTTTTACACAGGTCTCAGCTATTTTTTTTTTCCAAATTGAATCCTTCTACACTTTCTAATTTTCATCATGGTTCAAATAATACATCTTTAGTATCTCTGAAAGTGTAAAAGGCTTATCTGAAAATAACTTTTTTTTATAAAACCCATCTCCTGGACCTGCCACTAGAGAAACTGATGATAGTTATAAGCATGTAATAATAAGAGGTCTGGATGAGTAGATCCATTTTCATTTAGCTAACTTACCCCTCCTCTGGATGGCCTGAATTAGCAGTCTGCTTTTATTCTTTGCCTTCTTTGTGCAATATATCAAAGATCTGGAGAGGAAGGTCTTGATGAGGAACTTTATGGATAAAATGGAGGATGTAATAGCCTAGGAAAGTTTTTATACTAATCTGCCTAACAGCTAACAGCACATGTCCTGCAGTTGATTGGGACAGACCTGGTCAGCCATATGTATATGCATATTAACTACATAACAATATTTGTAGCTGACTCTGTGATGGAATTTCAATGGGCCAATCCCAAGGTAAGAAACTCTGATAAGAAAAAGTTGTGTTATGAATTCCTGTAAAATAATTTAGGGTATTATGTGCTTTGTAAAGACACTGGATATCATATGAGCACAGTGCAGAAGAATATTGTTTATGTCCTCAGCTCATTTGCAATGAGTCTAATATGACTGAGTCTGTTTAGTTTAAATACTATGAGTCTCATATGACTAAGTCTGTTTAGTTTAAATACTAATCAGCAACACAATTTGTTTTTCACGAGGGATGGTCTCTCACCCCCCCATGCAAACAACCTTACCTCTTGCTTGTTGTAAATGATTATTACCAATTATAAAATCATAAAGCATCAGGGACAGTTAGTAAACCTTTCACTGATCACCTGTTTTAATGCAATTAACTCAACAGGTAGAAAGCATACATTTGATTCTAGTAGATAGAAGGCTGTGGGTTTTAGTGCCACAAAAGGTGCTTGGATTCATTTTTTCCATTACTGACTCTGTAGTGCAGCCGAATTGGGGGGGGGGGGGCAAAATGCTGCAGTCTTGAGTATTGCCCTTCATATGAGACTTTAAACTGAGGAACTGAGAATCTATCTGCTTAAGTTGGTAGTAGCTCAGGTGAATGTTAAGATCACATGCCGCTGGTAGAAAAGCATAGGGGAGTAGGAGAAGCAGTCTGGGCCCAGTGATGGCTGGTGAATTCACATCAAGTAAAGGGGGCTGCAGGAAGCAATTGAATGGGTGGGGCTAACTGGAATGGGGAGGGGCTGTATTACAACAGGTCAATGACCATTAACTGTGATTAATCAACTGATATGGTCATTAACTTTTATCTACCGACTGCCACAGAATATACCCTTTTATTATAGCCACTTTACTGACTATATGCACTTCAGATATCTAACTGTAGTCAGCAAATCCTGCCTTAGGTGAAATGGAGCCCTAAGCGAAATGACTCCATTGCCTCTCCCAGTGCACTTTCCCCCCACACCTGTGCAGTATCCTTTCACTGTTTCGTCTGATCCTGGCCCTACACCATCCAGACAGATTACTTCTTTCTTTGTTTTTATGCACTTTGCCTTACTTTTTAGCTTCTGTCCATGCTTTTAACACACTCTAACTGTCCAATAAAGTAAAAGCAGAAATTAGTAGAGGCATATATTATACAGCTGTGAGTTTGGAAGAAGAAGAAACCAAAGCAGACGGATAAAACCCGAAACATAGACACGGAAACAGGGAGTACATGCAGAATCCACACAGAAGAAATAGCCAAAAACTCAGAGAACCAAGTGCTGCCATGTGGCAAACAACTCAGTGCAACACTCTGTCAAGGATCATTTGTTAACGCACACATTTTGTCCAGATACCACAACAAGAAACATATAGGGTACATGCTGATATTATACTGTGATGCAAAGTGAAAAAATGGCTGACTTACTACTTTTATATTTGTAGTAATATCTCCCCCACACACATGCAGTAATTGTCATCACAGACAATTCCTAAACTCATCAGTTAAGGCCACTTTATTGACTTTGCATACCACCAGATTAATGACTTCTTAACTTGAGCAAACGCCAACAGTGTCAGTCACTTTCATCCACACATACCTCCTGAATGTAGCAACTAAAGTCAACTTTGATTGTATACACCTCACATATCAGAATGTAATAAAGTAAATATAATAACAATTTGCCACAGTAATTTATTTTAACCCCCTCACATAAACATACAAACATAGATATACAGATGTGCTCATCACTTACAACCACTTGTATGACTATGATGTACACAACAGATATTTGATTGTAATTAAATGAATGCTTAAAAACACAAATAACTACCACACAAGAATTTATCTTCTTAGCTCACTGTTCTCAGAATACAATGTACAACCCACTCCACCTTCCCTTATATGTCTCAACCTCTTAGCTTAAGAATAAAGGTGGATAAAGGACCAAAAGCCTGGACAGTTACTGGTTTTCATATACTTAGAAAGTTGCTAGAATTACAGGCTGTCCATTAGAATGCTTTTTTGAAGACTGTTAAGTCTGAAACTCAAATATCTATCATCATTATCAACTGCAATGCTCATTTACTTTCCATAAAACACAAAAGTTATGAGAAACCATCAAAATATAAGGAATGCAAATCAGAGACAGTATGCAAAATCAGGGAGAGTTGAAAATGTCTGTGCTTCTCACATACATATGTATATGCATATATGCATGCATACATACATGCACACACATATGCACACACACAGATGTAACCATCAATTAAAGTCACTTGTATGACAGTGACTGTATAACTCAGATGTTTGATTGTGCTAAATGAATCAATAAATATGTAAATAACTGCCACACAGGAATTTATCCTCTCAGCTCACTGCTATCAGAATACAGTGTGAAAACCACTGCAACCCCCTTCCCATATACCCGCTCAACCTTTTTGCTCAAGAATCAACAAGAAAGCTAAAAATAATAGAGGAGAAAGTACCAAAATCAGTGACAGCTATTGCCCATATACAATAAGAAAGTTGCTAGAATAGCATGCTTTGCAATAGCAAGCTTTTTGAAGGCCATTAATTCTGAAACTCATATGTCTGTCATCATTAAGTGACTGCAATTTGATTTGCCAGGAAAAGCTACAAAAATTATGAGGAGCAGAGTAAAATATGAGACATTCTTCAAAATCAGGCACTTTTAAGAAAATATACACCCTCACATACATACATTGCATAAACACACACATTTAAATGAACTACTTTAAAATACTTACCTTCCTAAACACTGGCACTAACAGGCAGAATGGCATTAAAAAAAAACTTGCTCCTGCCCTTGTACCTATGCACTCCTGCATTCACCCTGTCTTTCCGTTTCAGTCTCTTGTTGTCTTGGCCACCTGAAGCAGCCCAAACAAATGTTGCTTCCTGCAATGGCCTGTTAAGATGTTTGTAAACTGATGTTCCTGATGTCTGCAACAGGAGTTTGTGCTGTTTTACAAATAGCCCAGTGAATGAATTATTCCATTTTATTTTGTCTCCAGATCTTCTTCTTGGAACTCTGAGAATACAGAAAAGGAAACAAACTCAGAAAGTCAACTATTTTTAATAAACTAAATTTAAATGCCATTTTTAAATGGGAGGGCAGCAGCCTAAACAGCCAAGAACCACAAGCTGCCCTTGCCTGGGGCCCTGGTCAAATTTCCCATAGTCAGTATGAATATCACCTTGTGGCTCCCAAGAAAGGAAGGCACTGGCCTATTGGGACTAACCTAAAAGATAAAATAACTAACTAAAATGACTTGATTTTCCAAGACTTGGTGAAAAGCAAGTCAGAGACATAAATAGCTAGCACAACTTAAGTATCACTACATTGAGACCACATTGATAAAGAGATAAATTTGATTATGTCTCCCATTCCACTAGGAAAATGCTTGGCTTTAATTTGCTGTCCATTTCAAGTAGTATGCTAGAGGCATAGTACCATTTTCGGAGAGATCCGTATCTTGTAATGACATGTATTTTCTTTCTTTCCTTCTTTTTTTCTTCCTGGGCAAACTAAATTGTCCATGTTTTTTTATCAGCAAGGCACAAGTCATAATAAAATACTATAAGGCAAAAGGACATCAGTAACATTGTATAATAAAAGTAAAGGTAAGCAAAAATGAGTTATAAGATCTACAGCACTGAACTCGGGCTGTCCTGTAAACTTTAAGCACCGAGTATGCAGTTAGCCACATAAATTGTACATTGATACTTCAAAAGGATAGCAACAAATTAATAACCACATATAATATATTGTGTAATGAACTGCTTTTCAGGCAGTTGTAAATCAGCCTTTGCATTATAGCACTTACAAATTTGAAATGTACTAATCTTACTGTAGGGAGAGTTAATTGGATAGTACATCCTTACATGCTGGTTTTATCAGCTTGTTGACTATAATGAATCTAGAATAAATTCTCATAGCAGTCATTCCTGTGAGACAGTGCAAGACTCATATCAATGCCTGTGTTAACATGGACTTTTACTAGTCCTCCACGAAAGCATTGTCAGATGGTGCCATATTCAGTTACTTGAAATCGATGGCCACTTCAGTATATTTTCTTTTTGCAGGTAGTGGATTGGTCATTCTACCTCTAGAAAGTCAAGATCACCCCTGATAAGTGTAAATATGTTTATTATGACATGTTTAGTTATTTTCATTGGAAAATAGTACTTATTTTGGAGAAGTTCTTTTTGTAGTAACTTCGCCATGGAAGCCATTTAACTAAACTGCACTTGGTAGTCAAATCACGTCTACAGATTTTTATAAAAACTGTTTTCTCTTAGGTCTGGTCAAAATAAAGATGTGCAAGAACTATATCACATGTAATAAGGTGAGTAAACAGAGGTGGCAAAAAGTGTTGCACTTTTATTTACTGCAAAATAGACATCATAGGCTGGAAAGAAGAGAAAAGAACACAAGAAGAAAATGAGTATGGTGGCAGTTTCTAAAGACCAGAATCCTGCAACCTGAGAGGCTGTTAAAAAATAAAACTCAGAATCCATCACTGATTCTGATGGGGATATAGCCTCAAAGACTTTCACTACAGGGATTAGCAAGCTCTTTAGAAGGGGAAATGGAACACTTGTTTGCAGTAAAAATAAAAATGTTAAAGTAGACACTGATAATGAAGGTAGCAGAGGCATTAGTTCCAGTGCTAGTTACTGAGCCTGTCTGACTACAGAGACTCCAGGCAGTGAATCTTGCAGTAAAATGATGCCCTAATAATGAAATAATTCTGACAGTGTAAAGGCAGTAACAGGTTCCTGAGGAGGGAAAATAAGTACTTCACCCTCCGAGATGTTTTTGATATAATTTCCTGTAAAGCAACCTTCCCAAGTCTAGGTAGTCTTCTTGGTTAGGTCATATAATCATTAGCACTTGTATATGGGCTGTATTCATTGTCAGCACTTGTGCTAAACCACACTTCTTTTCTGGATTACTGTTGGTTTGCAGAGGGCTATTCCAAACTGATGCAACTGTGACTCAGACACAACGGCCAACTAACTCTCCTGCTATAATGTATGCTGGTCTTTAGGTGATTGTGTCTCTCTAATTACTATTCAGAAGTTCTCAGGGTTTTGCTCTGAAGTAAGATTACTTATCATATAAGAGATGCATTGACATTTGGAAGAGAGATGTGCAGCAAAGTTTCTATCTTTGATACAGACTTTCTAGGAATTTTGAGGTATACCCAGTACAAATCTAGAATATCAGGCTTCACATACTATAACAGGTAGATAAGTTATTCTAGTTCTTCTGCTTAACTTCTCGGAGAAGATTATTGAAGCAATAGATGAGGGAAGATCAATACAAACCACATATCTAGACCTTGCAAAGGAGTTCAACACTATTCCTCAATCAGGTATAGATGATAAATATGAATCCAGCTAAATGTAAATCCATATTGCATTGGATAGCAAACTGGCTCACTAACAGAACCCCAAGAAATTAGGGTGGGCAGTTTTACCACTTTCAAAAGTCCTGTTACTAGTGGTGTGCCCCAGGGTTCAGTTCTGGGACCACTCTTCCTGGCATTTACTTCTCAGAGGTCAAACTAATCTATGACTGACCAAGTCTGCAGATGTCTGTAAACATGATGCCATCACAAACTCTCTAGAAGACATCACAATCCTCTAAGAGGGTCTTTCCCAAGCAAATAGATGGTTTCAAAACCATGGCTTAAAATTAAATACTAAACAATGTATAACAGTATCCTTCAGTGAGCATGACGTCCCCTAAAATTATCATATCAACAGCACACCCATGAAAATTGATCCAGTAGTTAGGGACTTGGGAATCTATGTAGACAATGAACTGTCCTTTGATCACCATGTGTCCCCTATTGTACCAAAGTCCTTCTTCATTACATATCTTAGTAGTAAAGGTGTGGTGTCCAAACTTAGGGATGTCATCATTCAACTTAATTTGACACTTATTAGGCCAATCATTACCTATACTGCCCCCTTCAGTATCTACCTGTTTAAACACTTGACACATCTTCAATGACCACAACACTTTTTCACCAAGAAAATCAAGGGCTTTAATCATAAAAGCTACAATGATGATCTGAAAGTCCTTTACCTCTTCTCAGCATCTTACAGGCTAGTGAGGGGCAATCTCTGCCTTGCTTACAGACCTTCAACCAACCCCATCTTTTCAGACCTACTGCATATCTGGAAGTCCAAATATGGCATAAACACTCACTCAGGAAATGTTATTCTATTCTGCAACATAATTAGAACATGGTGAAGGGACAGATATGTTTCACAAAGAATAACACTTCTCCAGAATAGTCTTCCTCTCTGCATAAAGCAAAGTATGACTTTTACTCTATTCAAGAGTAATCTGGATGAATGGATGAGGAACTACCAGTTCACTGCTGGTTTTAGTACCTTTGTCTCTTCTGAATAGGAGTAACATGTAAATGTCTGGGATCTGAATTATTCATACTTAAAATAAAGGGTTCTGGGTTATTTATATTTACAATATAATGGAAGGATTACAAACTTATATGAAATAATAAAAACAAAAACAAATGTTGCTCAGACCAGCTGAATTTATTACTTAGTTGAAATTAAGTGCTTTTCTACCACATGACAACCCAGAACTTCTTCAGAATCAACTTCTTGGGAATGCATGACAAGCCTTCAAAAGATCTTCATGGATCAATAGCCATGTAAGTACTTATGAACCTATAAATTACACAATGGCCTTATAGGAATATCAAAATATATAATAATCTCAATGCATATACAAGCAGTCCCTGAAAATATAAAATAGTCCTAGAAGAACATGTTGACTGTTGCCTTCCTACATACACACAGAAAATTCAGAGCTCTCGATTGTTTCTGTTTTTAAATCATATAAGCTACACTGACCATGTCAAAGTCCTTTAGTCATTTAGTAAAGTCCACCTCTACATGATCTCAAGGAGTTTAGTACACCAGATCTGTGGGTCCACAATTTCTTTAAGTTTTTGCAGATTCATATTCAATAATGCTGTCTGTTCAGCTTAGCCTCTGTTGTCCCTTCTTCTTTTGCCTTCAATCTATCCCAGCATCTGTGCCTTTTCTAATAACTCCTGTCTTCGCACTATGTGGCCAAAGTATATGAACTTCAAT
The DNA here is from genome assembly GCF_019279795.1 of Protopterus annectens. NCBI lineage: Eukaryota > Metazoa > Chordata > Ceratodontiformes > Protopteridae > Protopterus > Protopterus annectens. The sequence goes on from NC_056732.1 coordinate 1,494,897,409, forward strand.
TTTACTATCACACCTTCCAGTGCACAGTTTGAATCAGTCTAGTTAGATATTGAGTGATTTTCTGGAACTCATTTACAGTTCATGAAACTCTGAAAAGATTTCTGTAGCACCGCTGTTGAAAAGCACTGATTTTTAGGTAAGCGCACTTACTTAATAGTCCAAATCTCACAGCCTTGTGTCCCCCTCCAGTCAGTAGTGGGGGACACATGGCTGTGAGATTTGGACTAGTGAGCGTGGGACCTGGGTGCCATCAGTCTTTTGGCAACCAGTCATTTACTATAGCTGTGGAAGTGACTAGTGCAATGACATCATAGGTTCATGGGTTAATATGTTATTACTAGGCTAATGACCCCGGGTGGCCTCTCTTTAGGCCTAGCCATGCTTCCCAAAGATGAGAATCAAACCTTGTACCTTGTGTCTATAAGCTAAATACTTTAACCATTATACCAACCCCCTACCCTTAAGGATAGGTGATTATTCTACCACTGAACCACCATCATAACTTTACTGACCCCCTCATGCAGTAACCCGACATGACATGTGAGGCTTTTGGTCTCCACCAGATATCACACAGGCAATTAGCTTTCTCTATGGCCTACTCCTGAGATAAGAGAGCTGGCTGTCAGACATCACCCTACCCTATTCCCCCAGCAAGCCTTACAAGCAGACCAAATCCATTCCTACACTTAGGCTGTCAGCACTGCAGATGGATTCCCTGACTCTGCTCAACTGGGTTGGTTTTGAAAGCTTATATAGATTTGCTATAATTTTATTTTCCTAAAAACAGGTACCTTTGAATTTCATGTCTACAGTCAGTATCTGCAGAGATCTATGTGTCCAGAAAATAAAATCTATTACCTCTCCACTTTTTCCCATCTGTTTTCAAGGAACTGATAGGAATAATGACACGTTTATTTGAACAGTAAGCCAGCTTTAGTGCTTTCTTCTTTTAAAATCTTTTTAAAACTAGAAAGAAAAACTCCAAAACCAACACAAACCCAGCAGTGGAAAACAGGAAATCTGCAATGTAGTAAAGCACCCAACTCCACGGCAATAAATTGACCCTTTATTCACAAAAAACAAGACAGATTGAGACCTCTTCAGAAGAGTTTTTAAAAGTTTTTTAAAACTCTTCCTCATTTCGCTTGTCAGAGTGGTATCATCTGCATAACTGAAGTTGTTAGTATTTCCCTGATAGTTTAAATTCTACTATCTGAATCAACTAATCAAGCATTTTACATGCTATGTTCAACATATAAATTAAATAAATCGAATTATAATATACAGATTTGTCACACCCCTTTCCCAATCTTGAATCAGGTATTTAGGTTCATAGGTTCATAGGTTCATACTAGGCTATCAGCCCTAGGGCACCTACAAGCCTAGCCAGAGTGTGTTTGGCTTTCGCCACCCATTTTAAATTAATTTTGCTATGCCTTTTTTTGAGGTTAGTATACTTTGCCTCTGTCTAACAGTGACAAAGAAGTGATAGCCGGGGTAAACCTACCATCTCCCATCCACTCATCAAGATTCCTCTTGAAGAGAGTCAATGTGGGACTCTGCCTAACCTGGACTGGGATTTTATTCCAGAGTGAAGGGAGCCTCTGGGTTATGAATCTGTCCCTCCAGCATGTCCTATTTATTTCAGTGCTGAGGTTCAAGTCTCTCAAGCTCGATGGGATTTGGATTTTCTGAGGTGCAGCATGTCCATTAATTCCGGGTTGGACATGGCTTCATATGTCAGGCACAGATCGCCTCTGAGCAGGCGGTATGCCACTGAGTAGAGCTGGAGTTTCTTTAACCGGGCAGCATATGGCATCTGTGTGAGCCCTTTGATCCTCTTGGTGAGGTACTTTTGGGGCCTTTCCAGTTGCTGCAGGTGTCTGGTAAGGTACATCCCAAAAGGGGCATTGTACTCAATTATGGGCCTGATGAGGGATGAGTAAAGAGGCACGATGACCTCCCCTGATCTAGATGTGAATCCCTTCATGATTAGGTGGGCTATATAAAATGTTTTTCTAACCACTTTGGCCACGTGGTTGTCAAATGAGAGATTGCTATCAACTTGGGTCCCAGGTCCCTAATGACTTCTTCTGTACTTAATGGATTACCACCTATGTGGTAATTTGTGGGCACTTTGTTTTGCCAAAGGGATGACTATACACTTTTGGCGTTTAGCTTGAGGCCATGGCTCTGGCACCAGTTGTCTGTTTCTATGAGGCCCTTTTGGAGGATGCTTGTGTCGGCTGGAGAGTTGATTATGGCCAGTTTGCAGTCATCTGCGAACTTGGTCAGCCACAGTCCTTCCGTGTTGGCCTGTACCCGAGAAATATATACCGAACAAGAGAGGTCCCAGGACTGAGCCTTGTGGGACGCCACTTGTAACTGGTTTGGAGTCTGACATGGCTCCAGCAATTCTAACCATGTGGGTTCTGTCCTTGAGCCAGTTTGCAACCCATCTAGTGACATAGGGGTTTATATTTAAGCTGGTGAGCTTATCTATAATGCCCGAGTGGGGTATTGTATCGAAAGCTTTTGCGAGGTCCAGGTAGGCTGTGTGGACCACCTTCCCCTCGTCAATGGCTTTGGTGACTGTTTCAAAGAAATCGACCAGGTTTAAGAGGCAGGATCTGCCCTTAACAAAGCCAAACTGGGTAGGATCCAGTGTCTGTAGGTCCCCGATATCTTTATTTATGAGGTCCATGATGATCCTTTCCATAGCTTTGCAGACCAAGCTAGTCAGGCTTATGGGGCGATAGTTTCCAGGATCCGTTGAGGCACCACCTTTGTGGAGAGGGACCACTGTTGCTGTACGCCACTCTTTGGGTACGTATCCTGTAGTAAGGCTAAGATTGAACAGTAATTTTATGTTTGGGTTTAGCTCTTCTTGGAGTTCATGTAGGATGCAGCCTGGGACACCATCTGGTCCCATTGATGCTGTGTTTTTTGCTTTGGAGAGGGCGGCTCTTACCTGAGCATCTGAGATGTCAGGGGGGCAGCACTCTGTTGGGATAGATATTTGCCCTTTTGGTGGGGAGGGGGGGGGGAGAAGTTTGCACTGAACCTGTCAGCTAGGATGTTGGCAATTTCTGTGGGCTCGGTGTATTTTTTGTCATTTTGGACTAATTCTGAGCATATCTGGGAATTCCCACCCAGGTTCCTAACATAACTAAAGAAAGCCTTGTGATTATCCTTAGTATCCTGTGCAATTTGTCTCTTGAAGCTGGCCTTAGACGATTTTATGAGTGCCCATAGTTTTTTGCTAATACTGATCAGAAATGCCTTCCCTTTTTGGGATTTTGCTCTATCATGTAGTAGCTTCCTCCTTCTATTGTATAGTTTGTTTATGGCTGGGGTCCACCAGACAGGACGTCTGCCTTTGGAGGATTGGGTCTTGGTTTTATTTGGGATTGCATGATCCATGCATTCCTGAAGGTGTTCATAGAATGAATTTATAAAGGATTCTGCGGTCTGGGACATATTTTCCACAGGCCCGGGGGCTTTGAAGGATTCCGCCTCAGTTTTGAGGCGTGTGAAATTTGCTTTAGAGAAGTTTTTCACTGTGGTTTTCTGGGCAGGGGGTGGGGTCGGGATGTGAATATCCAGTGAGATTAGTTTATGGTCTGATCTTACCAGTGAGGGATACACTTCTGGTCTGGAGCATAGTTTCCCCATGTTGGTGATGATCAGGTCCAGTACGTTTTCCCCTCTTGTGGGAGTGGTAACAAGTTGTTCCATAGCATTTGAGTTTATAAATTCTAGGAACCTTTGGGCTAGGGTGTTGGAGCTAGAGTAATGCTCCCAGTCTATGTTTGGGTAGTTGAAGTCGCCCAATATAATGGTGTTTGGAGAGACCTTCATATTTTCCAGTATTCTCAGGAAGGCCGAGTGGGGTTCCTGTGTTTGGGAGGGTGGTCTGTAGCAGGCTATAAACTGGAAGGCAGTTTTACCCACTGTTAGTTGCACATGGATAGTCTCTGATGCTTCGTGCTGTGCCACCAACCTGGAGGTGTGGGTATCTTTGGAATATTGATACTCCCCTCCTTTTGTGGTTCGGTCCAAGTTTTGGGGAAAAGCATGGTATGAGGTATAACCTGGTAGTGCTGGGGTGCTCTCGGAGCCTTGAACCAAGTTTCTGTTACTGCACAGATATCGATGTTCTCCATGCTAAGGAGAGTTTGCATCTTGAGGTTTAGACTTCTGGCGTTTAGTAGCATTACTCTTAGTTTCTTATCCCTTGTGATACCTATGGAGGTGGGTTTGTCTTTTGAGCCTTGCCTAAAAAAGGCACTATGGGGTAGCAAGAGCCTTTGCCAATATCCGAAAGCCCAGGGGTGACAGGTGCAAGCCGTCCCTAGCGAAGCATCGTGGCTTGTCGAGCATGTCATCCCAGGCTGACGCATTGGATCCCCTTTGAATGACACCAATACTTAAGCCAATTGTTGAAATTGATCATCTTGTCTTCATATTGTGGCATCATTCTTGGTGAGGGTAAGATGCTACTCAAGGTCAGTGTCATACCGGCCTGGGCTACATGCTCAGAGAGCTCCTCTATGTCTCTTTTCATGTAGTCCAGGGAGGTACGTCTCAGGTCATTCACACCAGCATGGACAATGACTGAGTCATATTTGTACTTGCCTTGGAGTGACCTGAGTGCTTGTGTTATGTGGCGGATCCTAGCGCCCGACAGGCAGCTCACCGTGACCTTCTCCTTGTTCAGCCTGGTCAGCGGGACGTCAGTGTGCCTGACGATAGAGTCACCTATTACAAGTGTATCAGGTGTGTTGTTTAGCCTTAAGGGCTGTGACTGTTCGGCACACTGGCTTTGTGAGCTATGTGTTGCACATGTTTTGTTTTGGGGTAGCAGTTGCTTGGGTGTCTGCTTTGGAGGTCTCTGCTGCTTAGGCAGATTTTTATTTAGAGCCTCCAAGTATGTTTTTGTGTGTTTATGTGTTTGGTTTGTTGTCATGGTAGGTCTATGTGAGACTGGAATTGTAGTGAGTGTGGTTTCCTTCTCCTCCTGACTGGTTACGCCATTACTGAGTTGAGAGAGCTTAGTCTCCAGTTTGGCTATATGGTTGCATCTCTCACATGTGTTGGAATTTGTTGGGAGGAGGAGAGGGTTGTCTGTGTACATGAGGCAGTTGTAACATTGCCTTAAGATTCCCAGATTCACCAGCTGGACCGGAGAGGAGATTGACAACTGACCTTTGGACATGCTAGAATAGTATTGGGAATTCCTTTATAATTGAAAAAAGGGCCAATGGGGAACAAGGTACTCAAGGGAGTTTGTGAGGGTGTAGTGCTTTTAATTTTTTAGAGCTGACTTATATAATTGCTTTAGTGAGCAAGTGCCAGGTAACTTAAATGCAATGTGTTACAGGTAACTTAAATGCAAAAACGACAAACAGTAACTTTCTTTCAAGTGAAACAAGGAAATAAGTACAGTAAGCAATGCAGATATCACTAGGGATCCACAGAAGTGCTAAAAGGCCGCGTTTTAGGTGGAATTAGCATTTCAGGGAAATAAACAAACAACAAGCATACAAACAAAGCTAAATTCAGCAGGCCTGGATCTAGTCTATGCTACAGCAAACAAGGTGTATCAATTTCAGTAAGAAACAGTTAGAATATGATATACAGATTACTTAGGAGACGAGGAAGATGTCCCACATTCCCCATTTCATATGTAGTTCTAACCGTTGCTTCTTATCCTATATACAGATTCCTTAGGAGACGAGGAAGATGTCCCACATTCCCCATTTCTGTAAGAACTTGCCACAGTTTTTATGGTCTACACAGTCAAAGGCTTTAGAGTACTCAGTAAAGCAGAAGTAAATATTTCTTTGTTTTCTGTGTTATCAAATGGATGGTGGCAATTTAATCTCTGGTGCCTCTGCCCTTTCTAAAATCAGCTTGTACATCTAGCATTTGCCATCCATATATTGCAGGGGCCTCAATTGCAAATTCTTCCGCATTGCTTTGCCAGTGTGTGAAACAAGTGCTTTAGCAGTGCCCTTTTTTAAGACTGGTATGGAAACTGATAATTTCCAGTCTAATGACCACTGCTGTGCTTTCTATATTTGCTAGCAAATTTTAGGAAGCAATGTAACAGTATCATTTTGCATGATTTTAAACAGCTCTCCTGGAATTCCATCACTTCTCACATTCTTGTTATTAGTAAGACTTTTAAGATCTATTAAACTTCACTCTCCGTACCTTTGTATGCATTAGTGACATCAGGGACCTTCTTCTATAATTATTCTATTTATTCAAGTCATTGCTTCTTTATATCTTCTGGCTCTTCTAAGTCCCTCCCATCTTTGTCTTTTATCTTGCTCATTTTTGTCAATGAGCTTCCCTTAATATCTCATTTTTTTTTAATCTGTTGTCTTTCTCATTTTATTATCTTCTTCCAGTTCTTTGCAAGGCTCATTTGTAATATGCCTCCATATCTTTTTGTACTGTTCTCTGAAACACTGCATTCATTATGACATGTTTTCCCAATCTCCATTGCCTTCTGCCCTCCTTTCACTTGCCACTTTTAAAGAATACACAGATAGCTATTTTGACTTCTTAATCTTAGTAAGAGTATTTTGTTGCACTCCCCGGGACATTATCTCAAATTTCTGTCCATAGTTCTTCAGTTGCTGTATTTACTAGACTTTCATCATATTGATCACTACTGCAGTAGCTGTATGGGCTATCTACTGATGAGAATATAACAGCTCGACAGTTTTCAAAGTCTTAAGGCCACCTTACACGCACCTAAACTATTAGTCAGCTCTATCTGATCTGGAGAAAATGAATAGTTTGGGCAACAAGCCCTTCAGAGCTTTCCTCTCACTGAAGAGTAGTTTTCTTGTGGGATTTCGAGGCTCCACAGTCATCTAATGCTTTTCACTGCTGGACAGATAAGTTTCACTTCATAGAAAAAAATTCCACTTCCTAACCTTATGACTAAAAGCGATTTTTTTTCTGTGAATTTTTTTTTGGGAGGATGGGAAAAGTGTTTTATAGACTGGCATGTGGCTTTTAATAACTTAAACAGGAGCATTACTTTTTGCTTCTGTGGAAAAAAAGATGTTAAAACTAATTTGATTACTTTTTTCTTGATACAATGTGCTATTTTACTTTTTCAGGCTGCAGTAAACATTTAAAGTGCATTTCATTGTGTTTTTGGTGCAAAATGTGACTTTTTTACTACTTACCTATTCATAGGTTCATAGGTTGGTTCTAGGCTATCGGTCCTAGGGCCTATACAAGTCTAGCCATAACAATTCCCTGGCTATTTCTTCCCACAGTATTTACTTCCCTGGACCCCTGTCTAGCAAGGTGACTGACGTGATCCCCGGGGTGAATTTCCTATCTCCCATGCAATCGGCAAGGTTCCTTTTGAAGAGGGCCAAAGAGGCGCTCTGCTTGCCATGTATGGGCAGTCTATTCCAGAGTCTGGGGAGTCTCTAGGTCAGGAACCTATCCCTCCAGCATGTTTTGTTCATTGTGATGACAAGGTTTAGATCCCTGGAGCATGTGTCTCTGAGGGATTGGGATTTCTTTAAGTGTAGCATGTCCATCAGCTCTGGGTTTGACATGGCCTTGTATGTTAAGCAGAGATCGCCTCTGAGTAGACGATATGCGACAGAGTATAGGTGGAGTTTTTTTAGATGGTCAGCATAGGGCATCTGCTTTAGGCCTGTGATTCTTTTAGTGAGGTATTTCTGCGGCCTTTCCAGTTGTTGCAGATGTCTTGAGAGGTGCATACCAAACGGGGCGTTGTATTCTATAATAGGTCTAATGAGGGATGAGTACAGTGGGACAATGACCTCCTTTTTTCTGGATGAAAAGCCCTTAGTGATAAGGTGTGCCACATAGAAGGATTTCCTGACTGTTGTAGCAATGTGGTTATCGAAGGTGAGACCACTGTCCACCTGTGTCCCTAAGTCTCTTATCATACTTTTAGTGTTTAGTGTACTGCCATCTATGTGGTAATTTATGGGTACATGTTTTTTCCCAAAGGGGATAACTATACTTTTCTTGGCATTGATCTTGAGCCCATGGCTCTGGCACCAAGCATCTGTTTCTGTAAGGCCCTTTTGTAGAATATCCACATCATTTGAGGATTCAATAATGGCTCCCAGTTTGCAGTCATCTGTGAACTTTGTTAGCCAGAGTCCCTTAGTGTTGGCCTGTACTTCAGAGAAGCAGATGCCAAACAAGAGCAGTCCCAGGACTGAACCCTGAGGTACTCCACTTGTCACTTGTCTGGAGCTGGATTTGGAGTCGGCTATTTTTACAGTGTGGGTTCTGTCAGTAAGCCAGTTGGCAACCCATCAAGTGACGTAGGGATTAATGCCCAGCTTAGTAAGTTTATCTATGATTCCAGAGTGGGGGATGGGGTCGAAGGCCTTGTTGATTTCCAGATAGGCTGTGTGGACCACCTTACCCTTGTCCACAGCTCTGGAGACTGATTCGAAGAAGTCAATCAGGTTCAGGAGACAAGATTGGCCCTTCACGAACCCAAACTGTGTGGGGTCCAGTGTTTGAAGGTTGCCAATGTCTTTGTTTATAAGTTCCATGATAATATGTTCTATGGCCTTGCAGATCAGGCTCGTCAGACTGATGGGGTGGTAGGTCCCGGGATCCAAGGTGGATCCCCCCTTGTGGAGTGTGATAACTGTAGCTGTGTGCCACTCACTGGGCATGAAGCCTGAGGTGAGGCTATGATTAAACATCACACTTAGGTGAGGTGCCAGTTCATTTTGTAGTTTATGTAGTACACAGCCTGGGATGTCGTCTGGTCCCATGGATGCTGTATTCCTAGCTTTGGAGAGTGCATTTTTTTACCTGTGTGGTCATTATTACCGGAATTTGGCAATCTTTTGGTATTGAGATGGGCCCTTTAGGGGGTGAGAGGGGGGGTGAAGTTTGCACTGAATCGATCTGCCAGGATATTGGCAATATCCTTGGGATCAGTATATTTAATGCCATTCTGTTGTAGCTCAGAGCATCTGAGCATTGCCATTTAGATTCTTGACATAGCTATAGAATGCCTTGTTTTTGTCTTTGGAATCTTTGGCAATTTTATTATCGTAACTAGCTTTGGAGGATTTTATGAGAGATCTCAGCTTCTTACTGAGGCTAGTAAGGGAGTTTTTTGCATCCTGGGATTTTCCTCTTTTCTGCAATAGTTTCTTCCTTTTTTTGTAAAGTTTGTTTATGGCAAGGGACCACCAGATTGGCTTCCTTTTTTTTGGAAGAGAGCATCTTGGTTCTATTGGGGATGGCATGATTCATGCATGAGTGGATGTGCTCATACAGTGCCTTAGTGTAGGATTCAGCAGTCAAACTTTCAGTTCCCATCTGCATGGGTGTCATGAAGTTTGTACTTCTGACTTGAGTAGCATGAAGTTGGCTTTGGAGAAGTTTTTTATGGAGGTTTCCGTACTGGGGGGAGATGGTGGGATGTGGATGTCAAGGGTGATTAGCTTATGGTCAGACCTGACCAATGAGGGGGTGACCATAGGTGTGGAGCATCGACTTCCTATGTTGGTAATGACCAGGTCTAGGATACTGGAGCCCCTGGTGATTTTACTAAGTACTGCTAGGCTTCCTTGGAAATGAGGTTTTTTTTGGCTTTAGCTTGGAACAACCCGCCAGTTCCTGTGTTCTTCTTTCTTCCACCCACAAAAGTAAGAAAATTAATAAACAGTCTTTGTCACCACAGCAGGCTGCTAAAGTGCCCTAGCCACATATGGGTAACTGCTGTGCCCATTTCTTGCTCCTCAGACCATTCATCTTTTTTCTTGGCTCCTTCTGGTATAGTTCCTATAGCAAACATGGAATAGGGGTTAGAAATGTCTTCTGCAGCTATTGGAGTGCTCTTGGTGGCAGGGGTGTAGCCAGAAGTCTACATTTTGTACTCAGATATAATGTTAGTGCCCCCACCACTCACCTATCATTTTAAAAATGTACTCAACCCTGAAACTTCTACCCCCAGATAGATAGGAAGGAGACATTTTGTTTCCAACAGTTGTCGTTTGTACTCCTCAAAAACTATTTTACAGGTGCATTCTTTCAAAACAATCAGTTTTTGTATACCTCTATACCGTAAATATTTGATTAGACAGTTTTAAACATTTTTTGTGATTGTGATGAGGGGAGATACTGCCAGCACAGCTATCTGGAATTTTATAAATAATTGTATGTCTTTTGTGAATATCAACATCATTTATATAGAAGTGTGACAAAGGGAGATACTGCCAGTACAGCTGTTTGTAATTTTGTAAATAATTATATGTCATTTTTGAATATCAAAATGATCTAGGTAAGATACTTGTGTTACAACTGTATTAGAACTGTGTGTTATGTGTCTATTAAACTTGTTTGTACAGATGTGTGTTGAAAAAGGTTTGAAAAGTACTGAGCATAAAAATGTATCCACAGTGTGCACTGCTGGAACAGAACAGAAATGTACATACACTACTGTAACTGTTTAAATGTATATTATTTTAACAGTGGAAACTGGAACACAGGAGGTTAAATTTCAGGAAAAAATAGCTAAAATTAAATTACTTTATGGCAGCAAGGAGACACAATGTCTGTGTTGAGAAGTTTTTTGTATTGTCTTGGAAGTGTTTTATTGTTTTATGACTTCCAGTATCTGCAAAATTCTGAGAAAAAGCCCTTGTCTATGTATTTTTTACAGGTAGATGTTAAATGCTACCAGATGGCATCAATGGTTGTTTTGGGGCCTGGGACCTAGGAGTCAGATGATAAGCAATGATGTCATTCTTCAAGTTATCCTAGCAGTAATATTTGAGAAGTCTCTTAGTGAGGGATAACATTCTGTATTCTGTCGTGGACCTAACAAGATCCATTCACCATACCTCTGCCTTGCTCTGAGTAAGTAAGTCCACGGAACAGTATTATTCTCTTATATATAGTCAGGAATATAGTAAAGCTTAATTTAGATGTTTTCTTTATATATTTCAGACTGTCCTGCAATGTTGTTTTAAATATTTCCTGTGATTTTGAACTCTGATGTAACTGTAATTATATACTGAGTATTTTCTTGTTCTTTTATTATTTATTATTAAATATATTTAAACCTTTTACTGTGGCTGATCTTTGTAGAGCTGTTTAAGTTCTGAGAGTACTTGCATATTTATTTGTTGATACTGTGGGCCACTCCTAATAGCTTTGCTCTTGGTCATGCTACCATTTGTATTAATAGTAACATTACACAGTAAGAATGGACACCTTTTGTTAAGGGCCTTAAAGTAGCTGATAAGGAGTGACTGGTGGCAGTGGAAAATACCTTGTAGTCCGGGTAGAAGGAGGCATAGCTAGTAACCCAGTGCTGGCCTTTCCCAGCTGTGTGTGTATAAATCAAACCGCAAAGAGTGTGTGTGTCAGGTACTTGGGCAGGGACACAAAGTACTGGTTGGACAGAGAGGGTGCTGGAGGTCTTGGCTTGGTTACTCAGCAGAGATCTCAACTCTATAGCTGTGCTAGTGGGGAGTCTTATTGGGGATCTGGAAAAAGAGGGAGAAACCAGCCCCAGATTGATTGTGGTCTCTGTGTGCTGTTAAAGGAAATTACATTTGATGCAGTGAGCTGCATCTGGAAATACTGTGTGTGTACCTTGTCATCCTCCCAATGTACTTCCTCCACTGTAGCCAGTGGTGAAGATTGGTGATTACTGGTCTAGTGGTGGGGTGTCACAGTGATTTTTGATTGTTGAGGTTTCTAAGAGATGCTCAGAAAAAATGTACTCATTTGAATACAGAGTATGCCTTGCTACACCCTTGCTTGGTGGGCAAGAGAGAACCACTTTTGTTGTTCTGGGAGAAGAAACAAGGAATTCCTTTCTGCCTTGACAGACTGGAATGCCTGTCCCTAGGTAGGTTTTGCCTGCCAAAAGTGGTTCTGTTTCTTCAGAAATTCCTGTCAGAAAGAAGCAAAAAAGACATTTTCTCTTGTCTCAGTTACTTTGGACAGGTATGATTTATTAGGCTTAGCTAAGGGTTTAGTTCAGGCCATTGACCCTTCCAATTCAGCTGATTCTGGAAAGAGAAAAATGGGTTCTTCATTTCTGAAGAAGTTCAAGATTTTTAACCACAAAATGATTTTGAAGTGACAACTTCTGTTTTTTCTTAGGTTTATAATTTAGATTCTGAGGAAAGTGTGACTTCTGCCAGTCCCTTTGAAGGATTCTTTTTCTGAAACGGTTTCCAGAATGAACCAGTTGCTTCAGTGGGAATATAATAGCATTCCACTGTCTTTGAAGAAGTATTATGAATTGCTGCAGTTGGAATTTGTTGAACCTATGCCATTTCCTCCTGTTCTTTCATCATTGGAGGATGTGTTTGTTACAGCCTGTATTGTGTTGACAGCCAGCCTGCTGATACCAAGAAAGCAGATAGATTTTATAAAGTTTTTCAGTCTTGTAAGATTTTATATTCTAATCCCAGAACAGTCCCATCTGTATTTCTCTGGTGAACCCAGCTACTGCTAAACATCTCCCTTCTCTTCTGACAATGATGGGAAAGCTTTTGATATATTTAGGCAAAAAGATGTAGCCCTCTGCAACACTTATTTTTAAAATTCTCAGCTGTGAGACTCATATTAAAGGTTATACTTGACACTTTTGAGAACATGAAGAACAGTATGACATTCTTTCTGTTCTGAAGGAAAATCACTTCTGTTCATTTTATTGTTCAGTGTCTCAAGAGGCCACCCATTGTTTGAAACTTACTTATGATTCTACTGATTACACTTCTAGGAGTGCTACCACTGGAACTGTTAATGAGGAGGTTTGCTTGGGTGTGTACTCAAAACCTTCCTGAAGACATTAAAGCTGACGTTTTAAATTCTGCTTTAGACAGAGAGTTAGGTTTAAGGGCCAACTTCTGCAGTTAAAATGTTTGATGAGAGAGTTAAGTTGATTAAGGGAAATTTCACAGATTTTTCAGCTTCCTTCTCCAAGTTTGTCAAGGGGTTTAATGCTACCTCTACAGCCTTTAAAAAAAAAATAAGCAGACACAGCAAGTTGCTTGTAAGCAAATGCTTAAACAGCAATGACAGGGAGGTGAAAGAAAGAAAGAAAGAAAGAAAGAAAGAAAGAAAGAAAGAAAGAAAGAAAGAAAGAAAGAAAGAACAAAGGACAGTCTAATAAGCCTGAATGACTATCTGTAAGACTGTCCTCCTTTCCACCCTGACAAAGCTTTAGTCATTCTAGAAAGTCTGAACCTCCATTTCATTCTTTGACAAGAGTTAGTTTCAGACAAATGGGTGCAGATGGTGGTGAGAGTCTATTTCTCCTTTTGAAGGGATTTCTCCCTTATCCACCAGATAAAACTCCCTTTTTCATTCCTGTCATTCAGTACTTGCTAACTTGGTTGGTAGAAATGGTCCCTCCTCCTCAGCTAGGAGCAAAGTTTTATTCATGAGCCAGCTATTCTTCAATCAAGGTACAGTTACCTGCAATATCCTCTTTCCATATGGGTAAAAATCATATATTGATTGCATCTCTCAGATTATCCAAGGCTTTCCTCTGAGGTACCTTTTTACTACATCTTCCACTTAGAGATCCAGGCCCTCCTTGGGATATTAGTATTATGCTGCAGGCTTTGACTGGGCACATTTGAACTGCCTGCTAGGGTTGATTCTGACGTTTTTATCACTGAAAACTTTATTTCTGGAGGCTGTCACTTCTGCCAGGAGAATTTCTGAGCTGCACACCCTGTCCTCAAAACCTCCCTACTTTATTTTTCACAAAGACAGAGTGTTCCTAAAAACTAACAACTTTTATTCCTAAGATGGCTTCTGAATTATCCATTAATCAGTCCATGAGTCTTCCAGTCTTCTTCTCAAAGTTTTCACACAAGGATGAATGTACTTTGCATTTACTAGATGTTCATTGTCAGTTACGTTTTTCTTTGCATTGGACAAAACCTTTTCAGGAAATCTGATCAGTTATTTGTGTCCTTCTCTACTGCTACATTGGAAAAGGCAGTACCCAATGTTACCTTCTCATGCTGGCTATCACAGTGCATTTCTTGTGTTTACCAAGAGTTGGAATTGTTACTTCCTTCTACCCCAGAGGCTCATTCCTCCAGATCTGTGGCTCCGTCTACAGCATTCTTCTCTAGTGTTCCATTTGATGACATATGCGCTGCAGTTACTTGGTTCAAGGTGCATACCTTCATCTCACACTATAAATTGGATATGTAGCCCAGATCTAGAACCTCCTTTGTTTCAGCTGTGCTCCAGAATATCCTTCCATAAGGCCTTCCACATAAGAAAGTAGCTGGGGACTCTGTCCTATACATTAAAGAACAGACAGAAAAGACAACATCAGATATAAACGTTATGTACTTACCATAGCAATAGATCTGTGGTGTCTGTTTCCATCCTTCCTGTACAACCTTCTAACCATTCCCCTCCTTATTTTATGCATACACAGTTTTTTTATTATGTTCTCATTCTGAGATGGCTCTAGCTGACCTTGTCTTGGCTTCTGAAGGTTTTTTCCTTCTCTTTCACTCTGTTCTCACAGGCTAACAGTGTTTAAGTCAGCTAAGTTTTTTGGCCCCAAACACCTTCATATTTTGAAATTTCCTATTATTGGTGGGCAAACTTGATCTCAGGTAGCTTGCTACCTATACAGATATTCTGAGTAAGGGAGGAGCCTGAGCACCAGATCCAAAGCTTATAAGTGGCTGAAGCAGGATCCAAGGTCGGATCAAAGACCCATATGTTGAAAAAGGATGGAAACAGACAACACAGATCTATCATTATGGTAACTACATAATTTTCATTTTTTTTCCACTTCCAGTAATTGCCAGGAACCATCAGTTCCCTCCGCAAATAGAAAAAATCTTTCAAGCTTCAAACAAGCCTTCTACTAGAAGAATCTACAAGGGAAAATGGAAGAAATCTGCAATGTTGGTGTATGACTGGAATATCCACCAACTTCAATTTCATCCTTTTTCAAAGATTTCGTTCTCTGTATTTTTTTTTTTTTTTATGTCCCCCTTGGACCTCATTATTACCATCTCATCCCCAGTGCCCCACATCCATTTCAGGCCTACCAGTCATCCTCCTGTTCCACTGGAATTAGTTTTGTGTTGCTGCGGCCAGTCATGGATCTAAAGGGCAACCTGGGAGCTTGGCCATATGTGCTAACATCCAGCAGGAATTTTTTGTATTATATGTGCCCTATCCACTTTACCTTTCTACACCCCATAGGCAACTCCCCTCTTAGGACTATGCCTCCCCTTAGGCAGCATCACCAACAAAGTGCTCTTCCCCAGGACAGGCTCACACATCCCTCCCTGCCACACTATCATTCACCTGAGCCACAAATAGAATCCAGATCATCTGGGCTGTAATTAGGGCATTATACTGATATGCCACCAGAGCATGAAAGT
Organism: Protopterus annectens; assembly: GCF_019279795.1. Lineage (NCBI taxonomy): Eukaryota > Metazoa > Chordata > Ceratodontiformes > Protopteridae > Protopterus > Protopterus annectens. The sequence goes on from NC_056732.1 coordinate 1,494,912,846, forward strand.
TTCTCAACATCATTATTGGTAGCTCGCAGATCTTGTAAGGCCTTCCTAAAGAGAATTTTTCATTTATGAAACCGTTGGTCAAACAAGCTACAACTTATGATCTTAATATTGTTTTGGAAATTTTGACAAAGCCACCTTCAAACCTGCAAGTTTGGTTGATTTGACAATTATTTATTCTGGAAGACAACTTTACTAGTAGCTATCACATCAGCCAGAAGGGTCTCAGAGTTACATGCATTAACCTCAGAGTATCCATATATCCTGTGGAATTCATAAACAGATGTGCAGGCTTTGCTAAAAGCATACACACTGTTTATGTGTTAACATGATGAGCAGCAGCACTAATTGCATATGGATGCTGCTCATCACACTAACATGAATACAAGCAAGTTCATGACCAGCCTTGGCAGCCAGAAAAATGTGTTGAGCAGCACAAGCACACACAGTAAACAAACAAGCTGCCTATGGGCAAACCTGTTAAACATTCTTACATGGACAGCATGAAGAGCTACATAAGGCAAATAATGCATGCTGTATGCAGGCAGTGAAAGAGTACTGAGTGTACTGTGCACATAAATCAAACATATAAATATAGTTAAAATAAGAGAGGAGAGGAAACAGCAAGGGCAACTCAATACATGGGTTACCAGACAGAAAAGTGTAGTGAGGACAATGTGCACAGAAATCAAAGAGGTATATGCAGAAATATGTAAGAGGGGAGGGTAATTGTTCAAATTCTAGTAAGATAATTGATGTGAAGCTGCTTATGTCACAAAGACAATTTTGTAATAATAAAATTTTGCAATATGTATGTCATAATAATTAATGGTGGTCACACTTCCTGACCAAATATAGTTAAAAAAAGCAGACGTTATTATAACATGTTGGAAAACAAGAATGGCTCAGAAACCACAATTACCTTTTGCAAGAATCAAACCCATCCAATCAATGTTAACATTGACCTGTGTCTTAACTGTGTATGCCATAGTAATGGGCCTAACACATGTACAAGGAGGCTCACCCTTGAAGGGAATTATGCACTTCAGCATTCTAATGGTTATGCCACATACCTCTCAATGTCTTAGCACAAGAAATCTGGACAAAGCCAAAAATAATGGGGGGGACAAAGGCCCAAAAATAGGGACAGATTTTAAGTATTGCTTTTATAAATGTATAAAGTTGCTAGAATAAAATATGTTATGCTAGCATGCATTTTCTGAGTGATAGAAAGTCAGTCTGAAATTCAAACATATGTCATTATTTAGTGGCTTCAATCCTCAGTGGTTTACCAGAATGCCACAGATTTTAATAGGAACAAACCAAGAATATGAGGCCAAATTCAGGACATTTTGTGAAATCTGGACAGTTGAGATATATCCCGTATGTATGTGTGCATTATGTTACAAATATGGGAGCAGAGTGTGACATACCTAATACCCTTGCATAAGACACTCCTGTCTGATACAGTTAATGTGCTGACAGATAAGAACAGATGCAGACACCACACTGTATTGTGATGTACTCCCCAGAGAGCTGTATTGTCAGCATCTGCCAACAGCATGTAGCGAAGGGTATTATCACAAAGAAATTAAATTAATGTGTGAATTAAGAGAGGATCCCTGATAATGAATGTCTTATCAGCATGTCAGACTGATAGCAATTAAATGAGTATGCTCATGTGCACACAATTGTGATCAGTCCTATATCAGTGTTCCGTCATCAAGGAAGGTTTCTTTGTATGTCTGTACACATACCACTAAAAACTGAAGCACACTTGTGTACACCAATGTACACAATGCATGTGCCAAAGAACCACTCACACCATGATATTGTTAAAACAAATGTCTACTACAATGCAATCCAAAGCTATGTTCACTTGTGTTCGTGCAATATATAAATGGATAAGACTGATTTGTTGCATGATGTCAGTACATTCACACAGAAATGAAACCCTATGCTAGAATTGAATAACAAGTTGTACAACTCCTCCAAATAACACTATGGCTATTAATCATATTCGCCACAGTGACAATGATATAACAGCTGTTGAATTCCACCTCTGTGAAGGCATTCAATCAGCTGTACTTTATTTGCCCATAATTTTTATCTGCTAAAATTGATGGGGGAGACCTCTGTCACCCTATACGTACAAAGCATAATGGGGGGAGAATGTCTTTCATGCAGAACAGCTAAGGACTCAAATGCTTACAGTCACTCAGTGCTGATTTGGAGCGCTTGCCTGTGCATTGAGAAAATCAACACCATAGTGGGATCAGTGTATGTGCCATGGTATAAGTGCATTACCAGATGTCGTGTGTGGTTATGTGAAAGCATTACATCATAGGTTCATAGGTTTGTACTAGGCTATTGGCCCTAGGGCCTATACAAGCTTAGCCATAACAATTCCCCGGATATTTCTTCCCAGAATATTTACTTCCCTGGTCCCCTGTTTAGCAGGGTGACTGACATGATCCCCGGGGTGAATTTCCTGCCGACCATCCAGTCGTCAAGGTTCCTTTTGAAGACGGCCAAAGAAGCGCTCAGCTTGACATGTATGGGTAGTCTATTCCAGAGTATGGGGAGTCTCTGGGTCAGGAACCTATCCCTCCAGAATGTTTTGTTCATTTTGATGACTAGGATTAGATCCTTGGTGCATGTGTCTCTGAGGGATTGGGATTTCTTTAAGTGTAGCATGTCCAACAGCACTGGGTTTGACATGGCCTTGTATGTTAAGCAGAGATCACCTCTGAGTAGGTGATATGCGACAGAGTATAGCTGGAGGTTTTTTTAGATGGTCAGCATAGGGCATCTGCTTTAGGCCTGTGATTCTTTTAGTGAGGTATTTCTGTGACCTTTCCAGTTGTTGCAGATGTCTTGTGAGGTACATACCAAATGGGGCGCTGTACTCTATAATGAGTCTAATGAGGGATGAGTACAGTGGGACAATGAACTCCTTTTTTCTAGATGAAAAGCCCTTAGTGATGAGATGTGCAACATAGAATGATTTCCTGACTGTTGTGGCTATGTGATTATCAAAGGTGAGACCACTGTCTACCTGTGTCCTTAAGTCCCTTATCACACTTTCGGTGTTTAGTGTACTGCCACTTATGTGGTAATTCATGGGTACATGTTTTTTTTCCAGAGGGGATAACTATACATTTCTTAGCATTGAGCTTGAGCCCATGGCTCTGGCACCAAACATCGGTTTCTGTAAGGCCCTTTTGTAGAATAGCCACATCATTTGGGGATTCAATAATGGCTCCCAGTTTGCAGTCATCTGCAAACTTTGTTAGCCAGAGTCCCTTAGTGCTATCCTGTGCTTCAGAGAAGTAGATGCCAAACAAGAGTGGTCTTAGGACTGAACTCTGAGGTACTCCGATTGTCACTTGTCTGGAGCTGGATTTTGAGTCAGCTACTTTTACAGTGTGGGTTCTGTCAGTAAGCCAGTTGGCAACCCATCGAGTGACGTAGGGATTAATGCCCAGCTTAGTAAGTTTATCTATGATTCCAGAGTGGGGGATGGTGTCAAAGGCCTTGACGAGGTCCAGATAGGCCGTGTGGGCCACCTTACCCTTGTGCACGGCTCTGGAGACTGATCAGAAGAAGTCAGTCAGGTTGAGGAGACAAGATTGGCCCTTTACAAAACCAAACTGGGTGGGGTCCAGTGTTTGAAGGTTGCTAATGTTTTTGTTTATAAGTTCCATGATAATGCATTCCATGGCTTTGCAGATCAGGCTCATCAGACTGATGGGACAATAGATGTAGAGATAAAAAAATATGTGTCCCTGTAATTACTTAGACCGAAGTTTGCTGTATGTCAGACAACATTGCCTGATGCTAAATTTTCCCAAACACACTACAGTCCCCTGCTGTTGTCACTGTGATGGTAGAACAGCAATTATGTACAATGTGGATATAATCTTGTATCAGAACACATGCCTTATTCAGGCATAAGCATACATTACATCATCTTATGTCCTCATTCCTGAGGAGGTGTCTTAGTACAACTCTTATGAAATGATAATCTATTCAAATGACATCAGTCTTCAGTATAACCTTTCCAAAGAAAATGTAGAATAAACTCTTGTAACAGGAAACAACATCTACAAATGAACATAGCACATGTGGGTGATAATACTGGTAGCAACATATACACTGACTGTAAACAGAGATGGTAGGATTTAATCAGTATAGCTAACATTACAGGCTAATGAAGGTTTGCTGAAACACACGCACAACTACTGATTTATTTCACAACTGACATTGCACATTGTAGTCAATGACATTGTGTATTACCGTAATGTTTCTGCTAAAAAGTGGTTGCACAGCACAAGCACACTGTATAGATATACCTACTATATGTATGGACAGCATGAGGAAGATACACACACACTCACAGATGACTGTGATTCCTGTATTCAAATTCCCTACTTGTATACTGAAACAATCTACACAAAAGTATATTATACACACAGGCCACAGGAGAAGTCGGTCTGCCTGTGAGCCACATTTCATCTTGGAAGGGATGACATCAGCTCTTTCGTGCAAAGGAAATATCTGTGGAAAAATGACTTATTCAGCTGTGTGGAATTATAAATGTTGTCAATACTAAGAGGTGTGACACACACACACACACACACACACACACACACACACACACACACACACACACACACACACACACACACACACACATTTGAACTCCTTACCTATCAACTGACACAATCTACACACAACTGTATTATACACACACATCACAAATTAATCTTCTAGTGATGCTATAGACCTGCCACACACACACACACACACACACACACACACACACACACACACACACACACACACACACACACAATTGCTGTAAGATTAGAGCACCCTACCTATGTAGTTATACATTCTAGAGAACACAATACTTAATGAAAGTGCCACCTTAGAAGTCTGACTTCTATATTGTGAAAGTGCAGTTTATAGAGGATGACATCAGCATTGTGTAGCAGAGACAGTGATGTAAAGAGAAGAGTATGGCATAGATGTGGGCTCATCCTGCAGTGTAGAAGTGTCTCAGGTCTGCTACTTTATTGAGGCTAGCAGTGGTTAAGATCATATTTACACAATGTGATACACAAACAAGTTGACTGCTGTGAGATTAGAACCCTGTACCTATGTATTTACACAATTTAGAGGATACAGTACTTAATGCAAGCAACCACCACATTAGTCTGATTTTTATAGTGTGAGAGTATAGTCTATAGAGGATAACATCAGCATTGTGTTGCAGAGAAGATGATGCTGGGAGAAGGGTCTGACATTGATGTGGACTCACCCTACAGTGTAAAAGCACTTCCAGGCTACTGCTTTACTGAGGCTTGCAGAAGTTAAGGTCATATTAACACAACTCCATACACACACAGGCTAACACACATGCACACAAGTTAACTGCTGTGAGATTAGAACCCCCTACCTATCTACTGACACAATCTAGAGGCCACAGTACTTAAAACAAGTGCCACCACAGAAGTCTGACTTTTACACTGTGTCAGTGCAGTGTAGATAGTATTAGATTCATATTCTTTGTCAGAGTAATGTTGAAGGCTTTGTGCAAATCCGTATTTGTTTATGACAGAATGAGTGCAATGTTATGAGCAATAATACATACTTACTGCTGACTTATGTCAGCTATGGTGTCATTAATGTATATTGCAAAACTGAGTGACATGTACTTACCTGTCATGTGCAGATAGATACACACAGTTATGAAAGATGGGAAGGACAATGAGTCATTCATAGATCACCAGGTTATGATGATGGAATGTAAACCTTAATGAATGATACTGGTATTAGTAGTGGTATGTGCTCATGCATGGGCAATGTGGACTGTCAATACCAAGTAATACTTAATGTTTCAGTGCAAGAGGGGTAAAAAAATAATGATTTATGTCCATGAAGGCTGTATGTAGTTTTATATCATTTGTAAGCAACATTGCTGCAGTGCAGACCCAACTGTCTAGAATGAAGTGGTCAGTTAAGCACACAGTTCACTGCATTTCACATGAGTACATTAAACATGTTCCATATAATTAATTAATATAATTCAGTACCAGTATGTATTTCTGTTCCAAATGTCTTCCTGAAGTGCAATGCTGAGAAATGTATGTGTGTGGATGTTGGCAAAGTGTTAGCGCAGACGTGATTATACTTTGATGTTTTGAACTGGGACTGTGAAGTACCACTGTTTAGTGGTGTTCAGTGGTGCTCCCTGCAAACCTTTGCACAAATAAGAATCAGAAAGGAACTATTCTGACTCCAATTACATGTACAACAAATCTGTTTTATTGTATGCTCCACATGATGTATTATACCTTTCCATGTTAGCTCCAAAGCTCAGTTGAAAAATGAAGTATGGTGCTTACCTTCACCATTTGTGTGGAAGTACACTACAAACAAACAGAATTCTCTGCTGAAAGAAAACGTGAAAAACTTTTATTTGGTTTGCCATCTATAGAGCAAACTGGCTTAGTGGTGATGAGTGGCCTTCAGGAATCTGGACAGTACTTAGTGGAGAAACTCCACCTGTAAACCTATATTTCTCTGTGGTGCAGGGTGTAAGCTCCCTGAGCTAAATTAAAAAGCAGAGTTGAAGCAGGATTTGACTCCAGTATGTGGATCATTTTCCAAATAGAATCAGAATGTGATTACAGTAATAACTTTTTATAATGACTTTATGAATACCTAGGAATGACTATGTGGCCAAATTGCATGAGTATTGTCTAGTCAAATAATCTTTTATCCCTACTACTTATGAGACATGCTTCAAGGGAAATCACAAGTTAATTGGGTGTACAGTGCAGTTTAAGACAAACCCTCACCACATTTTGCAATAGAACCTGAAATGCCATTTGCCATCACATAATACTGTTGCTCATTGCTAGACCTCAGGCAAATGCTGACAACTACAACTGATCAATCAGAAGGGGTATCAACAGATGCATAATCAACTCATTCACAGGAAAGACACTTATAAGAACTGGCAATACATGTTTCTCCTAATGCTAGCTTCAAAGCATTGTCAAGATGAAAAATTAAGTTTACAGACTTGAGCATTATCTGTACACCCCGCTAAGGAAATCCTACTTTGCATGTCAAAATCACACCTTTGAAGGACAGTTATAACCTATTCAGCCAATGGAAGATTTAGGTTTTATTCTTCAGGAAAGTAATGGAAGACTGAAAATGCCATACATGGCATTTACATCCATCAGCCTAATGAATAGTTAACAGTCTAAAGGTTTGAGAGAGATGGCATGAAGAGAGAGAGTCAGGTATACAGACACATAGAAAGGGTGATGTTATGGGTCATTAATGCACATCTTTATTGTATGTCCTCAGTATTCATCAGTCATGTTCTGTATCAGTAAGTGGTGGCTCTGGGGATCAGCAAGCTGTACGACAGGCAAAACCTGATGAAGACATGAGTAGAGTAAAGGTGGTTTACTAAATCTTCTTTATGGTCATGGATGTGTTGGCAAATGCTTAACTGGAGAGAAAGTCAGATATGTGTCATGAAACATATCATAGTACATCACAGTAAGAAATACTGTGACATACATCTGGAATAGAACCCTTGATGCTATGGTCAGAAAATGAATCTTCAGACAATTGACTTATGTCAGCACTCCACGGAAGATGCTGCACTTGGCTACATCCAATGATTTCCTTTACTTTTCCTTTACTCTGTATTTTAATAGTGTAGCATATTTAAGCACCTTTGCATGAGGATATCTGGACTATAGTGGATGATGGCTACAACTGACCAGAGTTTGCCATAGGACATGCACAGCCATTCATCATCACTTGGCATTGGTGTGCAATACCAAACTCCACACAAAGGCTGAGGACAGAAAGTGAAAACTTTCTTAAGGGCCATTTCTATTTATATGTGTTTTGTGTGATTCTATTTTTTGACCAGATTAAATGTGGGAAAAGGAGGTTGATATAAATGTGGTGAAATGTGGGACAAGCAGAGTGGATTACACAGGGGAAAGAACAGAGGAATTTGCAGGAAGGTAGTGGGAGAGAACTATAGCTATCCACTTCATCACACCATAATTGCAGAAGTGTAGCCAGAAATTGTTGTCTCCTCTTGCACTCAGTCACTGTCTTTCTTCACAGAGCAGGGCCTGCATTCACTACATCTGACTTCAATATTGCAAGGGTTCTGTCACAAGGCCCTACACCCTACAAGTTTACTAAGAATTGTGTCCTTGCTTATAAGCCTGCGGTCATTATATCTGACCTCAATATTGCCAAAGCTCTGCCACAAAACCCCACATGTTCAAATTTACTGAGAATTTTGTCCTTGTTTAATAGCCTGTGGTCACTACATCTGATTTCAGTATTGCAGGAGCTTAGCCATAAGGCCCCACACCTTCAAGTTTACTGAGAATTTTGTCCTTCTTTAATAGCCTGTGGTCACTACATCTCACCTCGATATTGCAGGGGCTGTGTCACAAGGCCCCACACCTTCAAGTTTACTGAGAATTTTGTCCTTGTTTAATAGCCTGCTGTCACTACATCTGACCACAATATTGCAGGAATTTTGTTCTTGTTTAATAGCCTGCTGTCACGTCTGACCTCAGTATCGCAGGAGCTCTGCCACAAGGCCCTACACCTACAATTTTACGGAGAATTTTGTCCTTGTTTAATGTAAGCATATTTATCATGAAGAACCTTGCTGCATATTAACTTTAATCAGTTAAATACATGCCTGCTCTATTATTGAAAGTCTCGATGAAATAGTCCATGCACTCTAAGGACTTCTTACTAAGTTGGCCACTGTCCCCTTTTACTTGACGAGTAGACTATACTTCATATGCCAGTTATTTAGTCTCAGGAAATGACAGGCAACCTGTTTTACTTACATCTCTTTGTTAATACCTTTGTTCTGGCTATAAATTGATTGCTCTCAGTTATAAATTGACCTGAGGGTGGAAAATCCTCTTGGCTTCACTTCACTACTTTTATCAACTTTTATTTTATAGATAGTATAGCATCTCTAACCAAGGATTCTTCAACATCTATTCTCTACCCTGCCCAGTAGCCACATACTACCACATCCACTTTTACCTTCAACCCTTTGCCCACATCGTATATAAAACTACTCTTAAAGAAACTTAAACTGTGCTCTTCTTCAGCTGATGACATTCCAAGTGTGTACCTAAAAAAGCAGAAAATAGCATTGTCTATCTAGTCTGAATCCTTATAACTTGGTCAGTCCAGGAATCCCATGTTCCCTCACTGGAAAAGTCACACATTATCCTTGTGCACAAAGGAGGAAATTCAACAAGCATCAGTAACTTTAGACTTACATCAGTCTTTTCTCCCCTCACCAAAATACTTCAAAAATGTATTCAAAAACAGTTGCTAGACTACCTCCTGCAGGAAGAACTCCTACCCCCTATGCAACATGGCTTCCATCTTTCCCATAGTATTAACAAACAGTTGCTAGACTACCTCCTGCAGGAGGAACTCCTATCCCCTGTGCTACATGGCTTCCATCTTTCCCATAGTACTAGCACTTCCCTTCCAACTGTCAATAAAGCAAGAGATAATGGCAAACTAGTCTCTTCCTTATTTCTATACTTGTCTAAAGTTTTTGACACAGTTTGTCACGGCAAACTTCTACTTCAAATGTCCTCACTAGGCCTCTCTCAGCTCAGTCTTCTGTGGTTCAAAAGCTACCTGTCCAATAGGTATCAGTCAGTAAAATTGCAGTCCATACACTCTCTCCTTATCTCACATTCACCGCCAGTGTACCACAGGGCTCTGTCCTTGGTACCCTCCTGTTTAACATTTTCACCAACACCCTCAATACTTTCACACAACAGGCCACCCTAATACAAAACGCAGATGATTCCACTCTCATTTGGACATCTAACAACATGGTGCACCTCCATTTTAACAACTACTTTGTAACTCACAACTAATACTCAGCCCCAAAAATGTCCAAACTATTACTTTTCCCCCAAAATCCCTCTCTCATGAAAAAAACTAAATTTAAAGTCCTCACTACTGACAACCATTGAAATCACTACTCATAGCAAACTGGGTAATAGTGGATGATAATTGTACATTTGATGTGCATATACAAAATTGCGTAAGAACAACTCGTCAAAAACTAGGGATGCTTGGGGGAGGCAGAGCCAAGATGGCCAACTGATAGTAGCAGTTTTTCAGAGCTCCATGAAACTAATATAAAAAACAGGAAATAGCTTATTTTATTTTAGCAAAAATTCTTTGAATTGATAGATGAAAGTATAAACTATATTATTAGTAACTTTGGTGAACTTAGGAAAGTTTTTTCCTGTCAAATTATAAAGGATAATATATCATTTGTGGAGATGAGCACTTCGAAGACTTCTCATTCTGACATGGCTTTAAAAAAAGAAATGTAGCTTGTAACAGCTGCTCTACAATAACTCTCACTAAATATGAAGGATTTTAAGGAGAATTTACAAAACCTCAAGGAAAATTGTCAGAAACAAACAGATTCTCTTAAGGAACTTATACAGCAGCATCAATCCAGAATTACACACTTAGAAGCATCCCTGAATGATCTTGATAGAAGACTGAAGGAAAAAGAAAGCTAGAAAGATTTTCACATCAAACAAAACATTTGGCTTCTCAATAAAGTGGATGACCTGGAAAACAGGGAGAGAAGGTCAAATATAAGGATTTTTGGCATCTCTGAGAGATCTGAAGGAGAAGATATAATTTCTTTCCTGAATACCTGGATTCCAGAGATTTTAGATTTAATGGAGGGTCTGTTCTTTGGTATTGAAAGAGCTCATAGAGCTTTAGGAAAGCCAGTGTCACCATCCTCCTCTACTCCTCCCAGATCAATAGTCATAAAGTTTCTGTCTTATTTGGACAAGGACTTGATCCTAAAATCTGCCTGGAGGAAAAGTCCATTAAAATGTAATCAAAACCCAGTTAGGTTTGATAATGAGTATTCTACTAGGGTTTTGGAACAGAGGAAAAAAGCTTGACTATTAATAAAACGTTTAAAGCAGAATAACATCAAAACTCAGCTTGTCTTTCCTGCAAGAATAAAAATTCTATATCAGAATGAAATGAGATCATTTAATGCCCTAGAGGAAGCCATTGCCTTTATTAAAAACAATAACATTATTTCCTTACCTGAAGATATGGAATGGGCATCTGCATCTCTGAAGAGAGTTACTGATAAATCTTCTTGGACTGATGTTAAAAAGAAAAAACAAAAAACTGAGTCAAAGATTGCTGTTCCCATTAAATCTCTCAAAGCATCTACTGCAACTGGACTTTAATTTGTTTTATACTTGCTAAATCTTCAAGTAAGGATTGTCATGACAATATTTTTCTTATTGCTTTTCTTTCTCTTTTTGCTTTTTCATTTCTATACTTTTTTTTGTTCACATACAAATTAAAAACTGTTTATGATTTTAGTACATTAGTGTAATATTACTGGTTTATTGAGTGATATAATTGAACAGAAGCTATCTTTGCTTTTATGACCTTAACATGATATGCTTTATTTCAAATAATATATAGCCCTTTGCCCTGCTAAATGTTCTTCTGAGTTATTACACAGGCATAGTCACTGCTTAGATTATTTATCAAAACTGTTTTGGATACATAGGATAACGGCATATCTATGATTTAGTATATATTAAGTAGTTTTTTTTAATATTTATAACTTCTGATTGTTTCAGAATATATATTCATACCTGTGTGAACAAAAAGCTGTTTACTGGCTTTTGACATAGATTGGGTCTCTCTGACAATTATATGCTTGCATGTTTTATGGCACAAGGTTTTTAAATGGTTACAAGTTATGTTTCCTGTAGAGTTTAATGTTAAAGTGCTGTTTTCTCTCTCATTGGCATTGAATGTTATTTTACTTTTTGGAAGCATCTGACAGTTAAACTTTGCATTTGTTACTGTAAATAAGCAGACTTTGCGACACAGTTAAAGTGATGTCAGGAAACTGTGCTGTGTAGTGTGCTGGGCGGGAAAATGTCAGTTTGAAATCTAAGAAGTGAAGCTTTCTTACTTAGCTCATGACATCATGCATTCTATGCATGCAATTCAGATTACATTACATCTAATGTGTACATGCAAGCCTAATTGTGAATGTCAAGCCTCTGATTGGTTAATATAGCATAGTAGGCTTCTTTTACAAGAATTATGAGCTACACTGTCTGCAAACATATTCATGGTTCCCTTTTATAATAATCTATATTTTGTGATCAAATATTTACAGAAATGTTTTTTTTTTCTTGTAAACAGTTAATTTCTAGTGAATATACTGGAATTTTTTTATAAAAAGATCTTTATAAATAACTTCCCTATGCAGTTAGCAAGTGTTTAGTATAGGCTTATACATTTAAAGGAATGCTTAAGACTAATGGTAATAACTGTAAGGATACTCAAACATCATACTAAATCCTAGCAAATGTATTTATGAATAATTTGTATTGAACTATAATTACTTTACATTTAATATGTTGATTTCCTTATTGTATCCTAGATATTATTTATATTTCAAATGTCTTGTTTTCAGTTATTATAAAGTCATATCTTTTAGTATATTAGCACTTTATGACAGGGAAAGAGCTCCGTAATATCTATGACTTGTGATAACACAACAAACAAGTTATGAGTTTCAGTATTACCCTATTACTGTGGTAGATATTTGCAGCTATCTCTATCTTAATGTTGTCTTTGAGTCATTCACTTTTAAGACCTGTTATCCATAGTAAGTTTTATATAAATAATGTTTTTTACTCATTTTTGGTCATTTTAACTGATGAAAGTTAATTATTATTGATTATAGTCAGTTATTTAAACATCTGCTATTCCAAAGGTTTAGGAGTTAATTAAGGCCAATATGTCTTATGGAATATTTCTAAAAAATCTATTTTAACATCTTTTGGGAGTGACACGCACTCACTATGTGCTAATACCCAATTCTTGTGAAGTTTTTTAGTGGGAGTTTGTCATGATAAGATTTATTCAGAGGGAAAGTAAATACAATTACTAAATGATTCTTTGATTTGTTCTGCCATTTTGAAGTTTTTATCAGAACTAATACAGATGACATGCTTAGGTATTTTGGGTAATCATTTAGATTGTTAATAAAGCTAATGTTTCCTTAGTCTATTAAGCACTAAATTCAGATTATATATATCCTAATATGTCTTTTGCTTCCTTAGTGAATAATTACTGTATATATAAATGCTTAATGTTTCTAATAATAGTGTATGTAACTCATCTCTAAAACCTAACTGGAATTAATATCTGATTAGTTGTCTGTCACTACTATTTTTCTCTTAATTTATAATATATTCTCCATTTTTTACTTTGTTTTCATGAGCTCGAACCAACAAAGGTTGATGGTTGGGATAGGCAGTCTAGCAGATTTAGTTTTGTTTGTTAGACTAGGAATGTATCTTGTTCCATGTATAGGGTATATTAAAGTTTATATCAGAGTGAAATATGCTAATTTTTGTTATTTAACTGTTTCTCTAGTTTTGAAATGCCTGCCACAATTGTTTTACTTTTGTCTTTCATGGGCAAAGTTATTTGGATTGAGATAAATAGAAATACAACAACTGATATTCTGTTGTCTATTCAGGAAGAGTTTTATGTATACAGGATTCTATTAATACAAGTTCCTTTATTGTTTGTTATCTTTAAAGAATTCTGATATTTATTTAACTTTGATATCCTTAAATACTAATGGCTTAAACAACTCATATAAGAGAGCCAACCTACTAAGCTATCTTAAACTAAACAAGGCTCAAGTAGTTTTTCTCCAAGAGACACACTTTAAAATAAAAGACACATTTATGTGGGACCCTACGGAATACACAATACTTACTCAATATTCTTATAAAAATAAGACCAGAGGAGTAACAATTCTATGGAAAAAGACTTTCTTAAATCCCCAAATCATTTACAAACATGTAGATAATGATGGACTCATGGCCTTAGTTATACTTAAGTTTAATAACAGAATTTGGACCCTGGTTAATTTATACTGGCTCCCGGGTATGGGGGTTGGACTAGTTAAGAAACACTTAGACTTTTTTACAACTACTTCTAAAGGTAATATTATACTAGGAGGTGATTTCAATTGTATCACAGATATTACAGAAACTACCAATAGGAAATCTCCTAGACTATTGTCCTCAGCCAAACAGTTAAAAAACTGACAGAAATTATTAAATTAAAAGATACCTTTAATGTTTTGGGACCAAATTCTTTACTTTTCTCACACCAAGACTATAGACATGGTACCCAAACTAGAATAGATAAAATGTAAATCTCACAAGATCTTTATTCTGAAATCTTGAATTTTTCAATACAACATTGTCCCTTTTCAGATCATAATTCCCTGTTGTTAACAACATACTTGGAATTCAATCAGTTAGTTATTACTTCAAGGATTCCTTCATATATCACAAAAATTGAAGACTTTAAATCTTGGATAACTTCTGAACTTCAGCTTTTCTTCGAGATTAATTATAAACCTGAAGCAAAGACAGTTATGGTTTGGGATTCTCTTAAGGCCTATCTATATGGTAAAACCATTAGCTGGTACAAAAATAAAATTAAAGAATGGGACTCAGAGTTACAGCAACTTCAAAATCAAATATCTCTTAACTCTAATAAAAACGTAATTGCTACAGATAATAATAAGAAAATAGAAGAAGCAAATAAGAAATACAATGAAATATTATCCCATAAAACTAATTTAGCTATGGAAAAACTGAAATTAAATTCTTATGCTACCTCTCCTAAGAATCTTCATATCCTATCTATGAAAGTTAAGATACAATCAAAAATTAATAACACTGATAGTATCTTTCATGAAGGGAAAAAGAAAAAAGTCTCGGACATATGCGACATTCTGGAGACTTTCAATTATCATTATGTAGAGCATCATAAAGCTAAAATAAGTACAAATGAATGTGGGAATTTAGAGAATATAGTTCCCAACGTAAGAAGAATTCCTGAGAAACTTAATTTAGATCTACAAAACCTGTTTCTCAAAAGGAAATTATAGATGGGATTAAAGGAAGTAAGTCTAATAAAGCACCTGGAATAGCTGGCTTAATTATCAACATTTATTGATTGTCCCCTTCTTCTATAATCTCTCTCCTACATAAAACCTTTCTTGAAGTTCAAACATTAACAAGTATTCCTCTTTCTTGGAGATATTCTCTAATTTTCTCTATATTAAAAGAGAATAAGGACCCTAATCATTGCAACTCATATAGACCAATTTCTTTGTTGAATAATGATTATAAACTATTTATGTCAATTATGGTCAATAGATTGAAAATACCCATATCTAAAACAATTAATGAAGACCAAACTGGTTTCATACATAACAGGCATACACAGGATAATATTAAAAGAGTATTAACTCTGATAGATTACCTCAATAGAGGAAACCATGAAGCATTGATAATATGTCTAGATATTCAAAAGGCCTTTGACTCCTTAAATTGGGTTTATTTGTTTAAAGCCTTACAGTTATTTGATCTTCCCTCCTTTTTATAACAACAATAAAGAAAATCTATGAAAATAATCTAGCATATGTCAAATTAGGTCCCTTTACTTCCAAAGCAATCCAAATCACTAGAGGTACTAGACAAGGATGTCCCATGTCCCCTATCCTATTTGCTCTGGCCATAGAAATACTTGCCATTTTAATACGTAATACCCAAAGATAAGAGGTATAACTATATATGACCAATATATTTTTAAAATAATGATGTTTGCTGATGATGTCTTACTTACCTTACCCAACTCTAAGGAAGTGTTAGGTAAAGTGGAAGAACAAATTTCCAAAAAATCTCAGGACTCTCCATCAACAAATCAAAATGAAAATATTTATTATTAAATAAAAACAAGAGCATACAGGTTCCAGTTAATCATATTATTGGAAACCAAGTTTCAAATCTAGACTATATAGGAATAGTCCTAGGCAAGAATATTGAGGAAACCTTACAGCTTAACTATACTAAAGCCATAGACTTAATCAAGATATTAATAAGCAAATGGAATAACTTGTTTATAATATTTGATGATAGGTTACAACTGATACAAATGGTTTTGTTACCTAAAATATTATATATAGCACAAGCCCATATACTTCCACCAGGAAAAAAAATCCTTAAAGAAATCACTTCAACTCTGATGAAATTCCTATGGTACCCCAAAAGAAATAGAGTGGAACATTCTCATCATATCAGAAAATGAGAACAAAGGGGGTAAAAATTCCCAGAGGTTGAAACTTATAAAAAGGCATGTATAATTAAAATAGTGATGAATTGGATAAATCATAGATACTCTTCCAACTGGAAATAGTTACACTCCATTATACTAATGAATGAAAATTATTTATCAAAGAATGCTTTGGTAACTGACAAAGATGACAAGATATGGCACTATTTAAGTTTAAATTTACAGTACAGTACAACAAAATTAACTAAACTAACACTAATAAACACTGTTTTTGATGTGTTAAATTCATTAGCACAAATTTAGATATAAAATTGAGGAAAAAATGTTAAATACCATTTACTACTACAAGGGATTTCCCTGATAAAACACATAGAGAGATTTTTGGTTTATGGGAAACTAATAACCTATTTTGTTGGTTGCAATGTATTGAAAACCAGCAGGCTTTGAACACACAAAGTATATTGTCAACCTATGGCCTATCCCCTAATGACTGGCTGGTTCTTCAGAGTGTCACAGCATACACTAAGGATCTGTGTAGAATAATACATAACTCATCCTTCAAAACCGTACCAAAAACTATAAACTGGATTTTTGGAATTCTACATAATAACATCAATGGCAAGAATGAATTATCATATCTATATAACACTTTAGTTGTCTATAAGACAGCTCCTAAAGATTCTTACTGGCAATACCTAACTAAAGGGTTTCAAGTATCATTATCAATGGAAGATAAAACAAACATTTTATTTTTAGTTAAACTAACTTCTTACTCACAATTCTGGAGGATTTTTCATTAGATCCTTTTTGACACCTGAGAAACTCTCAAAAATGAACCCTTCAAACAGCAAGTTATGTTGGAGATGTCATCTGTCCACTAATGCTGACTGGTCTCATATTTTTTATGACTGTACTAATATTAAACCATATTGGAATGAGATTAACTCATTTCTTCAAGCTATCTATACTGATATATTTGTTTTGACAAAGTCTTTAATTTTATTGAATGTTGTTAATAGTAATAATATGATGAAAGATGACCTGTATTTGTTGTGGACAATGTTAGCAATATCCAGAAAATGTATAACTAGAAGATGGACCTCTAATGTAGCACCCACAATGGAGGAATTCCTAGCATCACTGAAGAAATGCATACTAATAGAGAAAAGAACTAAAGAATTAAGAACTTTTCCTAAACCATTGGTTAATAGTCCATGGATGAAATGTTTTAATTTTATTAATACCCATACAGATGGAACCAAACTCTTCCTAACTATCATAGTTTATATATTAACATATTAATTAACTACAAATGTTTTATCTGAATCCTTTTTGTCAGGCTGAATGTAAATACTGTAAGTAGTTATTGAATGTTATGACTGTATTAAATTGTATTATTTCATCAAAATAAAAATAATTTGATTAAAAAAAACTAGGGATGCTTTACAGAGCCAAAATGTTCTCATCTACTCAACTAAAACTACAGTTGCCACTACTTATCTCCTCCCCACTCTACTTTATGGTACTCTCATCCTTAGTAACCTCCAAGCTTCAAAAAAATGTAAACTTGAACAACGCTATAACAAAGCTGCTCAATTTGCAGGACATACCCCTTTCAGAACCCACAACTATATAGCACTGAAAAGCCTAAATTGATTAGAACTGTCAAATCAACTAACATATATCCAGTTTCTTACCATCTATAAAATTAACCAACATCCCTCTGCCAGTTCAACACTAAAAAGTATTCTACACAACTGAGTTCTCAGTCGGTGACTGCAATCCAGTGACCAAAAACTGCTGTCTGTCTACAAACCTAACAAATCTGGTGGTCATTATCTGTACTTGTACAAGACTGCTAAGGCCTGGAACTCCTTATCTGTATCCGTTAAGTCTATGCACTCCTTCCCATCTTTCAAACCCACTCTTGAAAAACTTCCTAGCTAAAAATCTGTCTCTGTTCTTGTTCAAAACTAGTATAAAACTATATCCCTAAATGTGAACAAGTATCCTTTCATTCATTATACATCTTTACTCTCCCTTCTTCACTTACTTCCTTACTGCTATCTAATTCTCTTCCCTGACTTTCTAAATATGCCATGAGCCTGTTTTTCCCTCACTTCATATTTTGAAATTCCTATTGGTGTTGGACTAATTTACCTTTAATTTCTTTACAAACTGTCTAAAATTTCTCTAAATATTAAACAATTGTCATATACCTTGTCACCAATGTTTTTATATTATGTCTAATTTGTTATAATTAT
The DNA here is from genome assembly GCF_019279795.1 of Protopterus annectens. Taxonomy (NCBI): domain Eukaryota; kingdom Metazoa; phylum Chordata; order Ceratodontiformes; family Protopteridae; genus Protopterus; species Protopterus annectens. The sequence continues at coordinate 1,494,931,406 of NC_056732.1, forward strand.
TTAAACTACAGATTTTTTTTTCTTTTTGAAGATTGTAAAATTATTGTTCTTAAAATATTTTGTAATAATTTGGAGCTTTTCTCCCCAGGCCTCCACTGAAAATGGGCTTCTACCCAGTTGTACTTTCCCAGTAATTAAATGTCAGTAAATAAATATTATTTGTAGAATTTGGAATGTCACCACATCAAGGTTAGGTGCAACAACAGAATAATGATGTACAGTCAATTGCATCAAATCAAGTGTGCCAACAAGACACACAGTGAAGTGGAGAGCTATGTATGGGACATTTTTTATGGGACATGTGCACATTTTTTACTGTTTTTACTTTCAAGAAGACAAGAATGTTAGATACAGTGCTTAGGAAAGTGAGGGTCAGGTTGGAAGTTTAGGTGAGGAAGCAGGCTCACACACACAGGACAAATAAGACAGACAAGAATGGTGATGGACACAAAAGGTTGGGGGACACCATATTTGAGATGGTTATAAGACATCAAAGGTGCACCCACATCAAGTCTGAGAACAGTGAGAATCTAGTCATCACCCTCAGTACTATCATCACTGTCTTCTGTCTCAGTGTCTTGTGTCAGTGCTTAATGTGGCATTGTCTTGGCAATTTAATGAAGCACCTTTTCTACACAGCTGATTTGGGCAGTGAGGCCCCTTTCCATTAGGGTCTATATTATGTTATTGAATATTTACATTGAATGTTATATGGTCAACACCATATGTTGGAAGTTGTAAATATTCGAAAATAAAAAAAAAAAAAATTGGAAAACTTACCTGAACGCTTTAAGCAGGGGGGCAAGTCCCCCTGCACCCCTACACCCCCGTGCTCTCTCACTCTCTCTCTCTCTATATATATATATATATATATATATATATATATATATATATACCAACTCCAAGACTGCACTACGGTGCAGTAAACAAAAATTTTCTCTACGGAGACGTCCACTTAAATTTGCAGGTATTTACAACTTCTAACATATGGTGTCGACCATATAACGTTCAATGATGTAAGTATTCGATAATGTAATATAGACCCTTTCCATTATCAGCCCTGTTAGCTCTTGGCAGCTGACAAAATCACAGCCTCCTCTAATATTATTCCTGGAGTGTAGTAGTGCACCATCTGCGAGGGCAGAGCTACCTGTTGCAGATGGGGCAGGTAGAACAGGAGTTTTCGAGACAGTGCTGACAGCTTGCAACATGAAGTGCTCAGTGTCACTACAGCCTATGGAGGGATGATGGGCTGAAATGCAGTGGTCAGTCTATCTCTCTGTGCTGCATGTCAGTTTTTGTAAACAGAAATGTGTGACAACTGAACATTTGTAAGCCATATAAAATACCCCCTCCACAGTAAAATGAGAGAGAAAGGGTAGGGTGAGACATTTAATACTGATGGGTCAGTATACTTAAATAACTGAGGGATGTCAGCAGTCCAAAACCCATCCACCCATTAGCTAAGGAGGTCTTTCTTCCACTGTTTAAGGTCACTATAGTGGTGACAATTCTCTCAAGTGGATGTGATGCCAGTTGCACTGTAGACAGCCTTGGCTACTCTGTTTCAAGCCTCAGTCTCATACTGAAACCCAGTATAGTCCCATGTAGCAGCCTATGACTATAGTGACTGTAACACTTCACGAGTAGTGACACAAATATCCTGGACTACTCAACACCCCATCTCAGTGCTCTAAATTTAGCACTATCAGTTCCCACACCAGCCATGCCTGCAGAAATCAAGCAGTAACTCTAAGTCTGAATTGCAGCCAAATTCCAATCTCGCTTTTAATGGCAAGTGCGCAAACACACACAACCTTTCAGACTGCATTTTCATGATGGTAAGCACAGGTGTGCATTTGCAAATAAAGTGGAAGGTATTTTATCAAATAGCAATGAAGATGTGAAACATGGCAGTGAGATTTGCCATGTGTGATGCTCAGCCTCTTCACACTTTTTCAGATAGACAACACTGACAGCCTCAATGACTTGGCTTGTTATCCTTGGTGTTTTGGAGGTTAAATAGGATTACTTGGTACACAACTTTCTGGAATTACACGCTGTAAAAAGTTAATTGACAAATGTGGGAATCAAACCCATGGTGGAAATAATGCATGATTTCAGTCAAGGTGACTACTTGTTTGTGCTAAAGGAGAACTCTTTTTCAGTCAGATAACATTCATTCAGTGTGAATGGAAATGTACATCAGCTAGGCTTGCATGTGTGTGACTTTAAGAAGTCCTGTGAATTACATTCCCATGAAAGAGGCAGTAATACTGTTTGTAAATGTATGTTAGGTGGATAGACTTTCATGAGCTGACTAATACAGGTGGGGTGTGAAACATACATACTTCACTACACTTACTGTCCTAAACACAGAGTTGGCCAATGTGAGGAGAGAAGATTATTTTAACTTAAGTATTCTGCCCATCCTAGATATGCAAGTGCATTTTTAATTCATTATCATAAATATAGCTTCAGTAATTACACTCACATTCAGCTGTGTGTCAGAACTAAATCATTAATGAAATATACCACTTAGAAAAATTGATATATCAAAGCATTAATTAGAAATTTCTTGCAATAAACATGTACTGTTACCTTCCTAATCAGTGCACTGTTAAAAATTACATTCTGACATGCTTTGTAAGAATAAGTGTTACTTGGATTTGAATCCTGGCTCACTTGTGTTCTGTCTCTAAGGTTACTGCACTTACACCTTGTGCTGTAGAGACAGTTCCATAGTAGATAGATTTTCTCCACTCAGTGCTGTTGAGAGTGCTGATGTCCATGCATTGCTGCTAAGCTTATTTGCGCTACAGAAAGGCTGCCTAAATAACATGATTCATTTTTTTACTTACACATGCTACTCAACAGCAAGCAAGTGCACAAGACAAGAAACAAGAAAAAAGCATATGAAGTTATAATGAAAGTAAGTCATACATCTGGAGTAATAATTTTCACATTCCCTTCACAGTGAATGGATTTGAACTGCAGAGCTACTCTGTTAAGGGGCCAAAGTCTCTGTATTTATAGCTTCAGACACAGAAACAGGCATACTGCTTGTGCAAATCACTCACTCTTTAGTAATACTGCGCAGCAGTGACAAAAACTGTTTGTGCTAATTAAGGTTACAGAAATGAAATTGTTCACTCTTTCCTTCAAGTGTGAGCCCTGTTTGCATTCTGCTAAGCAGGGTTGAAATTACACGGGCAAAAAACATATATAACAATTTATATTCCACACAACAGAACACAAGATGCATTTTCACTTCTGCTGCAAACATTCCAATCGACATGTGGCTTCAAACCCTGCATCTTCTTTCCTGTTTCTTTAAAATCATTTCCTTTAATCTGTGTACTACAATGATCCTTAGATGCAATGTAAATTTTTTTCTCTTACTGCTGTTCAGAGTGCTGTAGCAAAGTGCCACTCTGAAATGCATTTCTTATGACATGCCAAATTTCTCAATTTGTACCTTGGGCAGTGGAATTTCATTCACTGCTTCGAAACACTGCCACTCTGCCAAACCGGGCACAAATGAGGAACACAAAAAAAAAAAAATAAACAATTGTTAGTAGTAACAAATATAGGAGAATAATAATGAAAAGGTCAGATTGTGAAGATTCCTAGCTCTGTGTGTGGTACAACCTGATAAAATATTCAGAAAATATGCAATCTGATGTTGTCAATTTTCATTCTATCCTCAATTGTTGGGTTCAGATCTGATCCTCGGATCAAACTCAGCTGGTACTAAAGCTCATGGTAACCAAAAAGCTCTTGAGCTCCTCCATTACCCATAATGCACCAACCCCTAACATACCCCAGATCTCATTTGCTGCTTTAATGAAAAGATGTGACCAGCCTGAGCTCTCGAGTTTTTTGCTTATGATAAGTGTTTTTCTTTATTTATATTCTTTATTATAATATTCTGTTAGTATTACTCCCTTACCCTTACACTGTCTGTAATTTTTTTTATTCTTATTGTTGGAATTTTTCTGTTTCCCATTTCATTACTCTTCCTGTTGTCTCTTATACAAGTGTGTAGTCTTTAATACCATTGCTGGTTTTCTTTTTTTCTCTCTCCCTTCTACCCAAACAAAAAAAAAAAAAAAAAAAAAAATCAAACAAAAAAAACTTTCCTTTCTTTTATGTTACCACAATGTCAGACAAAGGACTTTCCAGCTTTAAAAAATGTCATAAGTGTGGGAATAAATTGCCCTGCCCCTTTCAGAAACCCATACTTTATGTGTTTACTATTTGGGTCTAGACCATCTGCAGACAGATTGTTCCATTTGTAAAAACTTTAACCCTACAGCTTTAGTGGATAACAAGAACAAATTAATCTTAAGAGGGTTTCTTCCATCATCATTTGGTGAAGCTATTTCTGGAGTTCAATCCCCCAAAGCAAAATCCAAGGAGTCTTTGACCAAGTCTCTGTGGCCTTCCACTCTATTGACTCCAACTTCGGAGCCACACAAAAAGAAGTTAAAATCAGATCAAAAGTCAGTTCTGATCCAGCCTCCATCAGATCCAACCAAGAAATCTATGGATCTAAGTGTCTCCAATCCAAAGACCTTACCTAGAACAAGGTATTCACCATCCTTAAACCCAATACCTTCAAGGGTCCCGTCTTCCTTTTTGGAGACACACAGGTCCAGGTCACTATCCCTTGCCTCATCTCATTCTTCCAGTAGTTTGACTGAAGAAGATGTGGACAGAATGATGAGAAGGTTTCTCTCAGCACATATACAGATAGGTGTTCTCCCAGCTCCTACCACTTAGGACTCTGTCCCAACAGTTGAGGATAGAATGAAAATTGACAACATCAGATAAAGAAGTTATGCACTTACCATAATGTTCCATCTGTGTTGTCCATTTTCATTCTTCCTCAACCTCCCACCCACCAACCCCTGACCTTGTTTACAATGTATTTCTGGATGAATGAGATATTATAAGGACACGACTGTCCTTGTTGTTGAGCTGCAGACATACTTTTCCTCTGTGGAATACATATATAACATTTTTAGTATGTCCTACTTTAGGTAAATCAGCAAACAAGAGCCGGGGTATGTTAGGGGTTGGTGCGTTATGGGTAAGGGAGGAGCTTGAGAATGTTTGGGTTACCACAAGCTTTAGTAATGGATGAGTCAGATCTGATGATCAGATCCAAACCCAACAGTTGAGGAAGAATGAAAATGGACAACACGGAACGTTATGGCAAATACATAACTTCTTTTTAACTTTGTCAAACAGCACACTTTCTGAAATTGAATGCTCAACTCAATGCAATAACAACAGACACTCAGTTGTGTTTCTTATCCCTCTTTGCCACCAACACATGACCAAAACGTTTACCTTTCCCATTTGCTTGAACATGCCTAGGTCACTGTGGTATTGACCAATACTTTAATAGTAGTCCACATTGTATTAATGTCAGGTTGCCAACACTACTGGCTATTTCTTCTCTTTATATTCTGAGCATCTTCCCCTTCTCTCAGCTTAACTACAGACATGCAAAGTCATGGCCATTTCTTTGCATTTTTGTTTCAATGTGTAATATTTCTGATTAGCATTTCAGTCAGATTTTATGAGAGGATAGACAGTGTACTCAGTGTTATATCAGTTATATGTTATATATAATGTGATATCAGTGTTGTTAAGGTTGTTCTCATTATTCTCAAGGTGATTACATATTTTATTTTAAATCTACTCTGTATGATAGACACTTCAGAGAGAAGACTCATTTCAGTATTGCTTGCTGTTGTAGCCAGAGCAATTAGTAACAAATACAAGCCATTAGCAGCTAGGAATTGTCATTGCTTCTCCCTGTAGTCCTAGGCTATGTGCATGCAGTTGTGTAGCTACTTACACCATGTTTACATCCCCTACACCAATTGATTTTTTTTGGTATTCAGTAATGCTAATGATTTTGCACCTCATTTTCATATTCACAATGCTCAGTGGGATTAATGTACACTATATAAAGTAATGATGTAGCTATAGAAGTAGAAGCAGGGGGGACTGATTGGATAGAAACAGGCCATTACTGCTAGTTACTTAGTGGAGATTGTTCTAAAAGTTACTGCACCATTTCATAACTTATGTTTGTCCTCTTCACAACGTACTTACATGTTCACATTTTGAATGTATTTAAATATGCAGTTCTGATATGTATTCAATTTTAAAAATTCACTTCTGGTATACAGCACATATGGCAGTTCTCATTGTGCTTTTGATGTTAGTATGGTTGCAACATAGTGTTGTGTTGTTTTCTATTGCATGACTGTCTCATCCATGTGGGTAACTGATTGGATACATGACTGTCTCATCCGTGTGGGTAACTCATTGAATAGGATGATTGACACACTGGATTGAGCAGTGTCTGTACTGGAAAATTTTCTGGGAGAGTGCTGGCATCCATATGTCCGTAGAGCCAAAAGGTCCTCTGGTGTTACCCAGCATGACCATGGCAGATGCCACTTTCATAATGGCACTACTTCCACTGCTCTGTCGGTGATTGGTGTGCCCATACCCACACATAGTGCTAACACAGAGCTTGAGTGTGTTCATGCTGACCCACATACATTTCACAAAATCTGCCCATACTGAATCACATACATGCAAGGCAGAAAAACCTTAATGTTGATTGGGATACATCTCTTGTTACTGTCCCTGAGATATTTCATACTTTACTGAATGTTCTGTGTTTCTTACTCACACACACTCATTACTTTGGTGTTAGCCTTGACCTACTGCCCTCCTCCCCATCCTATGCAAATGATGATGACAGTGCCATGCTCTTTGTCATTTGTGGTTTGACTTAGGGTCGCATATATGTCTGATGCACAGAGTGGCTAGGTAAGACACAGTATGCAGGCAGTTTATCTTCTTACATATTTGTATACTCTAGGTTCCACACTTACCTTTACATTACTGCACTTATGAATCATTTGCTGTGGGGCTGTCTCTGTCTGATTCTATCCTTGCACAGACATTACACGGGTTAGCAAAAGTTGTGTTCATCAGATGGCATCACTTTTAATATTTGTATGTGCTTAGGTTCTTATGTGTATTCCTTCACTTGTGAGTATGTGTGCTATCAGTTGCCTCTTAGTTTCTGAGCATGTCTGCTAACTTTGAGTCTTAGATGGTGTGTGTGTGTGTGTGTGTGTGTGTGTGTGTGTGTGTGTGTGTGTGTGTGTGTGTGTGTGTGTGTGTGTGTGTGTGTGTGCACTATCCTTTGCCTCTTAGGCAAGGATATATTCTGCATGTCTATATCTGCTGGCCTGGCAACCTCTACTGCTGGATGTTCTCCCCAGAATCCTCGTCTGTACATGCTGGAGGTGCTAGCCCTGCCTGGGGTCCAGGAAAATATGGTCCTGGCCCTTGCTATTCCTGTTGCAGCTGTTTCTTCAGGATGATATTGTGCAACATGACATTCCCAGTTAACATAATGGTTAGGGTATTTGCCTCCCATGCACACGATACAAGTTTCAATCCTGACCTCTGGCTAGTGCCTGTTTAGAGTTTGCATGTTCTCCTTTTGTCTTTGTGGGGTTCCTACCCCCTCCAAAAAACATGCTAAGTCTTTCCATCTCAAACCCCCAATGAATGGAGCTGTAGGCAGCAGAACAGAATCTACATGGTGCCCTATGAGGGGGAAAGGTTGTTTAGACCAAACGCTTTGGGCATATACTCTGGTGCACAGTATCCTCAAGACATGAGAATACAGATCACAGACTTTGAACTGTTGCAGGGATAGCCACTCGATGGTGTAAAATATGGCTCTAGGTGATTCGGTCATGTTGACTAATGTCACCAAATGGGCATGGGTATTTGCCGGTGATAAGTTGATTGAGGACCCTACTATAACCTACATCAGGCACCCAGCCTGGGTTATCCGGGATACCTCTGTTGAACGAAAGATGGACATAAAATCAATCAACCTACCAAACATAAAATAAGAATTGCTACACTCAATGTAGGTTTATTGACAGGACAGAGTTTGGAAGTGGATGATATGAGAGTAAGGAGGCTCGACATCCTATTTATCCAAGAGGCAAGAAGCAAGGGAAATGCAGCAAAGCTACTTGGCTTGGGATCCAGAGTTTACCACTTAGGAGGAGGACATGCTAGAAGTGGTGTGGGAATTGTGGTGAGAGAGAGGCTTTAGAAGGCAGTGAGGAATGTCATCAGAATTAGTGACAGACTCATGGCAATAAGAATCCAGTCTAATGATTATCTCAGCCTATGCCCCACAGCAAGGTTGTGATAGTGAAGAGAAGAGTTCATTCAGACAGCAGTTGTAGGCCTTACTGGATAAAGCAGGACAACAGGAACTGGTATTGATACTGGGTGACCTGACTGTACATATTGGGACACACACAAGAGGATATGAGGACTGCCTAGATCCACATGGATGGAGCAGTGGGAATAAAGAAGGAGAGGCCATTCTAGATTTCTGCTTGGTAAATGGCTTGATAATAGACAGCATATGGTTCAGAAAGAGAGATAGTCACATATCACATACAACAGTGACCAACATGATGTCCATTATCATTAGGGTCTCTGCAAAAATATCCCAAACAACAAACTAAAACAATGAGCAAGAAGGCCACTGAAAATACAATCAGTAAAAACAAAATGAAAACTCCAGCAAAGCTAGAACTTCCACTGAGTGACCTCCCAAACCTCTTGTATCAGAGGCACATGGGATATATGCAAATGATCCTTATGAACATCAGGTGGTTCAGCTCATTGGCAATTCTGAATGCGCATGACTTGCAGAGACCCTAATGATAATGGACATCAGCTGGGTATAACAGCCCTGTGTTTCTAATGCTTAGTCAAACACTCTGCTTGTGCTGTGCTGATGAGGTCGTAACAAGGCTGAAATATGCATATCCACAGCTAGTGGGGTTTGGCTTTATTGGCCTGAAATTGTCCAGTAAAATGACAAAACAAGTCATAGGCATTCAAAATTGCTAATGAGCTGAAACACCTGATGTTCATAAGGATCATTTGCATATATCCCATGTGCCCCTGATGCAAGAGGTTTGGCAGGTCTCTCAGTGGAAGTTCTAGCTTTGCTGGAGTTTTCATTTTGTTTTTACTGATTGTTTTTTCAGTGACCTTCTCACTCATTCTTTTAGTTTGTTGTTTGGGATATTTTTGCAGAGACCCTAATGATAATGGACATCAGCTGGGTATAACAGTCCTGTGTTTCGAATGCTTAGTCAAACACTCTGCTTGTGCTGTTTTTATGAGGTCATGACAAGGACAAAATATGCATATCCACAGCTAGTGGGGTTTGGCTTTATTGGGCTGAAATTGTCCAGTACAATGACAAAACAAGTCATGGGTATTCAGAATGGCAGTGAGCTGAAACAGGGATCATTTGCATATATCCCATATGCCTCTTGTACAAGAGGTTTCTGAGGTTACCCAGTCGAAGTTCTAGCTTTGTTGGAGTTTTCATTTTGTTTTTACTGATTGTTTTTTCAGTGTCTTTCTTTTTACGAAAGACATCTAATATCTTCTAAAATAATAATATCGCTATCTTGCTTTTTACATCACTCCAAAAATCTCTCTTTTTCTCTGTAACTTCTTTAAATAATTAACATTAAGCAGTAAGACTTTACAAATAATTCTGACTTAAAATAATATATATTCATCCTTTCCGTTTCTTTTTTCTTTTCTAAATCCCTCTGTAATTTTTCTTTTCTTCTCCCTCACTTTTTTTCCAAACTATATTCCATTTAACATCATCACTGTCAAACAGCCCTGACTCTTCCTCATTTTTTTTGTATTAAGTTCTTCCTAAATACTAACTTTTTGTACTATTTCTTCTCTATTTTTGTTTCCACTGTCTCTAGCTGTTTTCCACAGCTTTAGCTTTTTGACCTTGATCTGTTGATATTTCTACAATTTATAACTGTCTCCTTTCCTTTTTCTTCACATCTCCACATGTCCATTTTTATTACATTTATAACATCTTTGCTTCACAATTCCTTGCATCATGTCCTATTTTCTCACATGCAAAACATTTTAGCACAATTGTTAATTAAATGATCAATTTTATCACATAAAAGCATGATGTTAAGTTGTCAATCTCGCCTTCATTCTTGCTGGATGGGTTCGGAGCCGATCCTCGGCTCCGACTCGGCACTTGCTAAGCTCGAGAGCTAATTTTACCAGCTCGAGGCAACCCTATATCCCATGATGCAAGGCGGAGACTACCCAGATCTCGTTTGCAGCTTAACGAGGTGCCTCTTTACCAGCTCTAGGTAAGTTTTTCTTATAATAAGACTTTTAGTCTCATCCCTTTTATTTTTCATAACCTTAGTAGTTTTGTGAACTTTAATGTTTATTTTAACCCTATTCCCGTTAGTGTCCCCTTTTTTCGGGTTATTTATCCCCTTCCCTAGGTTAGGCCTTAGGCCTTTCCCTTTCCTAAATTTTCCTGTCAGGGATTTTTGTGTCTGTTTGAGTGTTGTATCCCTGTTAAGTTTAGATTCTTGGATTGGTTGTTATTTGTGTGTGTGTGTTTGTGTTTTTTCCTGTCAACTTGTGTTCCCTCGACACAGCTATGTCGAAGGACACAAAGGTCTCAGGCTTCAAAAAGTGTGACTCGTGCTGCCAGAAGATGTCTCTGACAGACGGTCACACTTCTTGTGTTTACTGCCTGGGACCTCTGCACCTGCAGGACTCTTGTGCTATCTGTCATGCCTTCAGCCCAAGAGTCCTGCAGGAGCGCAGAAATAAGTTAATATTGAGGGGCTTATTAAAGCCTGAGAGCTCCCCGACTAAGTCAGCTCCGGGGAAGCCCTCGAAACCTGTTAAGCCTTCGGCTGCAAGTCCCAAGCCGTCGGCTACTGGTTCAACTTCTTTAGTGTCGAGATCGGCTCCAGCCGGAGCCGATCCTTCCATGTTAGAAGTCACAGTATCGGCTCCATCCGGCGCCGATACTGCCAGATCTGGACACTCAGTGTCGGCTCCGGCTGGAGCTGACGTATCCTCGGCTCCTTTGGCTCCACCTATCTCTAAAAACAGATCTCGATCCCCCTCATTGGAATCGATACGGTCGGCTCCGAGATCACCCTTGCTCTCGGAGCGGAGCCATTGGAGCCGTTCTTCTCGGTCGTCCAGACTGTCTGATCACGACCTCGAGAGAGTGGTGAGTAGACTATTAAAGTCTCAGGCATTGGCCCAAATGCTCCATAGCCCGTCTCAACAGACGGTAGCTATTTCACATCCACCTAACATTCCTCCTTCAACTCTCTTACAGAGCTCGGAGCCGGAGCTCCTCGGAGCCGTGACTGTTGTAGCTTCAGAGCCGATACCACCCCTTTCGGCTCCATCGTCCTCTGCTCCGATTTCCTCCTTGAGGCCTTCATTGGAGGGATCTGGGCATCTTGTCTCTCTCGTTGGCTCCGAGGGGGCGAGTGGCATCGGACCCTTGTCCGACCACGTTCTCCCTCTCGGGGCTTCGGCATTGGTGAGCTCAGCCCCGACATCTGCCTCGGAGCCTTCCCTCTCGGTGAGGCCTGAAGTTCCTATCTCTTCGGAGCGGGAACCTTCTGGTCTCCCTGATGGGGAGCCTTCGAGGTGATGAGGAGTGTACTAGCCCCCGGGCGTAGTCAACGGTCACTTCCATCAGCTCCTCCCACTACAGTGCCTGCTGACGTCTCTTCCCACTCTCTTGCTCCCGGACCCAGAGATCCAACGCCTCAGGTTTCCCCATTGGGAATATTTTCCTCTTCCGTGGCTTCTCCTGATCCGTCAGGTGAACCTCCGCGTAAGAGGACATGTAAGAGGAAACATCTAGACTCCCCCGAGTCTATTACATCTGATACTGACTTGGATGAGTTGGAGGGATCCCCAAGGTCCTCCTCTGAGGATGTCTCTTTCTCAGACATCCTTGAACTCCTTAAGCAGAGGGGAAACTGGCCCTTCCTTAATCCTTCCGAGGACGAGTCAGTATACCTGGAGGCGTTCGGATCTTGACCCTCCACCTCCTGGGTGTCTCCGCCTTTCGACCCTCTTATGGATGTAGTGGCTCGGAAGGCGTGGATGGCCCTGGATTCGGTGGAACCTATTCCTAGGAGGCCTTCTAAATTTATTACGGCCCCACCAGATAGGCAATATTTGACAAAAGGTGTCCCAGTTGATGCCATGGTGGTGGCTGCAGCCACCAAGAAGGAACTAGCTGATCCTTCAGTACCTGTCCATCCTCCTAACAAGGATTCTAGGACTGTGGACAGGGGACCAAGCGGATTTTTTCTTCAGCGACCTTTGCCATGCGATTGCTGAACTACTTGTGTCACTTCACCCGCCTTCAAAGAGATGTTCTTAAAGAGTTGGGAGAAGTTTTACAGGATCCATCAGCTGCTGGGTCTCAGGATAAGATTAGCTCACAGCTAGGAATCCTTAACTCCATTGTTAACTCCTCCATGCAGCTCATTTCTTATGCAGCCGATGGAGTGAGTAGGGCCGCAGGCACAGGAGTGGCTTTAAGGCATCAGTCCTGGATGCGGCTTTGTAATTTTGCAGACCCCTTCAAGGCGTCCTTCACAAACTCCCCTTTTGATGGTTCGACCTTGTTCGGACCTCAAGTGAAAGACACTTTGACTAGATGTGAACAAGATGGCAAGACTCTTTCTGCCGTAGGAGTCCGTTTCTCCACCCCTTCAAGACCTTACCCAAAAGGTCAGAAGGGAGGGAAAATGTGGTTCCGCAAATCTCAAGGAGTCACGCCTGATGCACGAGGTCAGTTTACCCCCAGAGGCAGAGGGGGTAACAACAACAGACGCCACCCTAGGGGCAGAGGGGGGTCTGCAGAATCAGGGTAGCAGAGAGCCTCTTTCTGACAAACCCTTCCAGCATCCCTGAGATGTTGCCCGATTGTCCACCTTCGGAGGCAGTCGGGGGAAGATTATCGCTGTACCCAATAGCCTGGCTTTCCCTTTCTCAAGACAAATGGGTACAGTCGATTATATCCAAGGGTTACAAAATTCCCTTTATTCAAACCCCAATTCAGCAAAAGGGGACCCTTCCAGACGTTCCACCCAGTCTAAGGGAACTAGCAGTACCAGAGATATCAAGACTGCCAGCAAAAAGAGCCATCCAGCCAGTCAAAGCAGACCAAATAGGATCCGGAATCTACTCAAGGTTCTTTTTAGTTCCAAAAAAGACAGGGGACTGGAGACCAATATTAGATCTGAGCAAACTAAACAAGTTTGTAAAGAAAACAAGATTCCGGATGGTCACGCTTCAGTCCATTCTACCCTTTCTGGGCAAGGACAATTGGATGTGCTCGGTAGATCTTCAGGATGCGTACTATCACATAAAAGTTCACAGGCACTCCAGAAGATTTCTCATTTTTTGGCTGGGGACCAGTCACTTCCAATTCAGAGCCCTGCCCTTTGGACTCACTACAGCCCCCAGAGTGTTCACAAAATGTATGGCAGCGGTTACGGCTCACCTGAGACGTCAAGGATTCCAGGTGTTTCCATATGTAGACGACTGGCTCCTCACTGCCACCACCAGGCATCAACTTCTCCAGGCCAGAGATTACACCATTCACATTTGCAGAGGGCTAGGGATTTCTATAAATTTCGAAAAATCTGCCTTGTCGCCTTGTCAATCTATTACTTTTATAGGCGCAAATTTGGACACCATACAACTTTCAGCAAAGTTAACAGACCAAAGGATCTTGGACATTCAAAGTCACGTCCAGGTGATTCTTCTCAGCTACAAAATTCAGGCCAGATTTCCTCTGAAAGTATTGGGTCTTATGGCGGCCGCCATAACACTTCTTCCTTTTTACATGCATCTTCTACAATGGATGCTATTCGCCCAATGGTCCTTTCAACAACTACCCATGCATCACAGGATCATAATCACTCCAACTTGCAAAAGGCATCTGACCTGGTGGATATCGTCCCCTCAAGTCCATCAGGGCAGACCCTTTGTTCCTCCTGCCCTGGTCGCCACGGTTACATCGGATGCCTCCCTGATCGGGTGGGGGGGGCATTATCAGGGCAGGATGGTCCATGGCACTTGGCAACCTTACGAATACCATCTGCACATAAATGTCCTAGAGATGAGAGCAGTGCTTTTAACGTTGCAAGCCCTCAATGACTCTCTTCCCCTGGGAACTATTGCAGTCCAAACGGACAATATGTCCGTAGTGTGGTATATCAACAAACAGGGCGGAACCAAGTCCTATCCACTGTGTCGAGAGGCTCTCAGACTTTGGCAATGGGCAATCTCTTCTCAGCGGTTTCTGATAGCAACGCATATCCCCGGGAAATCCAACATCATAGCGGACAGGTTGAGCAGAGCTATTCTCATGCCTCACGAGTGGTCTCTCAAACAATCAGTGACAGAAGAGATATTTCAGGAGTGGGGCCTTCCTTGCTGCGACCTTTTTGCTACACCTCAAAACAGCAAATGCCCAGACTTCTTCTCTCTCTTCCCCCTTCCAGGCCATCCCCCCAGAGACGCTCTAACCCAAGATTGGCCCCGGGGACTTCTTTATGCCTTTCCCCCATTTCCGCTGATACCTCAGCTAATTCAGAAAGCAACCGCCTTGAGAGCCAAGTTGATTCTCATTGCCCCTTATTGGCCTCGTCAGATATGGTTTCCGTTCCTACACCGTTATCTCTTGGTACAGCCATGGCATCTGGACCCGGTTCCAGATCTTCTGACCCACCAGTCGGGGCAGCTGCACCAATCCATACCTTCTCTCAACCTCACTGCTTGGTTGTTCCACTTCCATCCTTAGCCAGGCTTCCTATGATTTCTAATCCCGTCCGGGATATCATAGTAGCTTCCCTAAAATCTTCTACCAGAAGGATTTACACTAGTAAATGGCAACATTTCTCCTTCTGGGCAAAAGCTAGGAACATAGACCCCTATACTGCTCCGATTCATTCGGTCTTGGACTTCCTAGCTGAGATTTTTCATTCAGGATCCTTTTCCTCCACAGTGAAAGTTCAGCTGGCAGCCATTTCGAATTTTCATATAGGCCTTTTGGACCACAACATTATGTCACATAATCTTTGCAAGGCATTCCTTCGAGGTATCTTTTTACTTAAACCTCCGATTAGGGACCCCCCCACCACAGTGGGATCTAAATTTAATTTTAACATCCTTGATTCTCCCAACCTGAGGCTGCCTGTTCGTTGAAATTTCTTTCTTGGAAGACACTCTTTCTAGTCGCCATTACTTCTGCCAGGAGAGTATCTGAGCTTCATGCTCTCTGCATTTGTCCTCCCTACTTAATTTTCCACAAAGACAGGGTATCTCTAAGGACTAATCCGTCTTTCTTACCCAAAGTGGCAAGACTAACCTAAATCAATCCATTGATCTTCCAGTGTTTTTCCCAAATTATTCTGATAGAGCGGAACAAAAATTACATTGTCTTGATGTTCACCGCCAGCTCAGATATTATCTAGACAAAACTAAACATTTTAGGAAATCTGATCAACTGTTTCTATCCTATGCAGAGAACAGGAAAGGCCTTCCAGTTTCCAAGGTGACTTTATCTAGATGGCTGTCTTCTGTGATTACTTACATTTATCAGCTCAGAGGCAAAGAGTTGATTTCTAGGCCAAAAGCTCATTCTACCAGAGCTCTAGCTACATCTACAGCTTTTCAGGCTAGACTTCCAATAGACACTATTTGTGCAGCAGCCACATGGGCCTCTCCTCATACCTTTGTTTCACATTACAAATTAGACTTGGCCTCCAGAGACAGAGCGAATTTTGGTTCCCTCAAGAGTCTGTTCCATTGAGCCACCCAGGATAGAGGTGCTAGGGATGCGGTCCCATCCAGCAAGAATGAAGTAGATTGACAACTTAACATTAGTTATGTACCTACCATAACGTTCCATATTAGTTGTCTTCTCTAGCCTGGTCAGACTGAGAAGATTATGCCTCTTCTATTAAGAGGCTTTATCCTTTTTTTCTAGGTAATCAGCTTCTAGTGTCACTAGATTAGGCTGATCCTTTTCAGAGGATTATGATGATTATGATTGTCATTTTTAGTATTGTTACTTTTCTTCCTCCTTTACAGTTGGAAGAATATATTCCTAATTTCCTTAGTTAACAAATGAGATCTGGATAGTCTCCGCCTTGCATCATGGGAAATAGGGTTGCCTCGAGCTGGTAAAATTAGCTCTCGAGCTTTGCAAGTGCCGAGTCAGAGCCGAGGATCGGCTCTGAACCCATCCAGCAAGAAAGAAGGCGAGAGAAGACAACTAACATGGAACGTTATGGTAGGTACATAACTTCTTATTTTAGCCTATCGCCAATATTTTACCATACCTTTGTCATCTTCAACCTTTATAATACTTGGTATGTGCACAATACTTTCATTTTCAATTTTCAAAATCACATTGCAGTCCCACGCCCTAGTCCACAAATCTGTCATCATACACTTTTGACATATCCAAAACATTTTACATAACTTCAGTAAATATCCTTTTAAAGTATATTTTTCTATTTAATTTCTAAACTGTACATTAATCTTTTTGTCTCTGTATAAAACATTTTAAATACATATGAAGTACATGGTATACTGTTTTTCTTTTTCTTATATTCTTCTATAAACCTTTCCATTTTCTGTCCAGTCTCAAAAATAAAATCACAGAATGTCTTTTTTTATATGTATAAAAGCTCTTACCTCCTTTGCTTTAACTTCTAGAAGCCCAGTTGCTTTGTCCCATACCTTATATCTGTCCAGTTCAGTATCTTCCTTTCTCTCAATACACACTGTAAAAAAGTTTATTTTTCCTTGTACCTGGTAATACTTCTTTTCTATTCTCTACTCCCACCTTCACAATCTCCACTTATGATTTTCTTTTTATGACCATTTCTTCATCCTGTCAAATTTTTCCATTAAATCCCCACAGGACAATACTTTACTGCTCTTTGGCTCACTCATATTAACCAAGTCCAAAAGTAACTCATCCCACAACTTTCCTGACTGGAGGGTTGTAACAACACATTCCTGTGTCGAAACTTCATCTCTAAAGACACCTTTGTGAAAAATCTCCTCCAAATCCATCACCATCTCCACTGCTTTAGTCTCCATTAGTATGACTCCTTTGAGAAAGCTCAACTGCTTTATCGTTTCCATTACTTTCTCTTACAGGCTCACCTGCCTGCACTTTCTCCTTCCCCATTTCCAACATGCACACAGTACAAATTCATCATTTTTTGAGGAATCTCCTTTTTCTTTGTTGCTTTCTTCAAATGCTGAACACTTCATTCCTTCTCCCTACCTCTCCAAGCTGCCTTTGCGCTCAAACAGGAAATGTAACTGCATACAGTGTCCCCACACGTGAAAAGAGTAGAGGGAGTTCCACAATGTCCTGGCCAAATTTCCCCTAGTAGTATAAGTATCACCTTGGGTGTCCCCTGAAAAGAGGCTACTAGTCTAGAGGGAATAACCCAGTCAGCAAAGGATAAATAAATACATTTTTAATGTTTAACTTGAACTGAATTTTTTTTTACTTTGCTATACAGTTTAAGATGCTTTTCCTTTTACTATATATCTTTTGTTTATGCACATGAGCTACCAGGCTGGTTTACTTTTAAACTTCTTATTTGTTTGGATCTGGTAGGGTCTACCAGGTCAATGCATTTATCTGGGTGCACATAAATTTGTTTGCATAACTACTTGCTGTATCAGTATATTGGTGTAATACAGTTACACTTGAATTTTGAGAATGCAGTCTCTGAACTTTATGATGCTTGTAATTATTTAACTGAAGATTTTGAATAAAAATGTTACCATTTTGTGATCAGATTTAACTGGTAAATGGAGTACAAGGAGGGATTGTTGATATAGATGCCACATTGCTAAGGACTAGGTCAAGAACATTTTGTGCTCTAGTGAGTTACTTGACAATTTGGTCCAGGGAATTTTTGTTTATGAAATAAAGGAATTTTTGGATGTAACCTACAGTTGAGGTATAGGTATCCCAGTTTATTATTAGGTTGTTAAAGTGTACTAGGATATGGAATTCCTGCTGAACTGTAGTTCATCAATTGTGTTTAGAAACTTAACATGGTTTTCTGGGAGCATAGTGGAAGTCCTGTAACATGCTCTGATCTGATAATTGTCTCTGCTTAGTGTGACTTGGATCTCAGTCAGTTCATCTTCTGGTTCTCTAGGGTGACATTGCACAGAGCAGCGACCACCGCTGTATGTCCAGTAGTAAAAGGAAAGAACCAATAGAAAATTAGCTAGGCATTAAGTCAAGAATGCGTTCTTCTGTGATACAATAGCAATTAATTCTCAGCTACAAAACCACTGTCATTGGTTCTTAGAAGCCAACACTAGACGAAAAACTATCTGAAAACCTTATAAGGGGTTGGGAGGGTGGCCTAATGGTTAAGGTGTTTGCCTTACAAACACAAGGTGCAGGGTTTGAGTCTCCCAAGGGATAATTGTCTAGGCTTAAAATGGCTTGCAAGGGCAGTTAGCTTAGTACTAACCTATGAACCTAAGAGCATCAAAGTACAGAAAAAACAAAGGAAAACGCTAAATCATATAGCAGAAACACTTTAGCAATGCAGTAACAGCCAGGCCATTGCATAAACCCAATGGAACACTTTTTAACCAAACACTAAAAGAAAAAAAAAGAAAACGTACAGTACAACTGAGTAAAATAGCACTTAAACTGTATTTTTCACTAGGCAACTATAAGTGCAACATGAAAACACTACTTTCTTGCTCTTTTGATGAGGAATCAGCTTAAAATGTGAACTTTAGTAATTATAACTTATCATTGTTGGTACATCATCCCATCCCATTAATATAGTGATGTTTAAGGAGAGAGAAAAAATGTTTGGACAAGTGGGAAACTGTGGAGATTATTGGAAAAGCTTCAAGTGAAAGCCAGTATGAACCATAAAGTTAAGCAGAAAAGACTGTGTAATATTTATGGAGAGGAAGACCCTTCAGAGCATGTTTTTTTTTTGAAATGCCAAAGAAATTATTTTTTTTTGGGGGGGGGGTTCTAACAATGTTTCAAAGAAAAATGTAAACTTGTGAATGTGTACATGTATATATGGGTCTATGTCACATAATCGAACCACACTTCGCCTAAACTCTTTTTGTAGCGATGAAAAGAGCGAATGTTCAATAAAGTGATACCACAGTGAAAGGAATAAGTCGGCCACCTTACGAACAACACACACACACTGCAGTATGTCAGACCCATCCAGGTCAAGAGCTGTGCCCCCCAACCCCCACCCCATCTATATATACAAACTCTGAGATCGCACTACAGTGGGAAAAAGGGCAGTTTCATAATATTGGCCAACTACTTCCTTTGCCTATGAAAGCTTTTACTGATGTGAATGTTCGCTTTATGGAACATTTGCTCTTTTTGTCTCTACGAAAAGAGTTTTTGAGAAGTCTGGTTCAACTATGTGAAGTAGAGACATATAATATATATATCTATATATATATATATATATATATATATATATGGGAAGAAGGGTGGTATTGAAAAATGGGATAGAATGAATGCAGAAAATAGGCAAGAGTGAGCTGAAATCTATTGCAGAAAACTGGAAAACTGGCAAAGAACCAAGATATTGGGAGCAAATAATTAGAGAGGGAAAGGTAATAAAATGGGAAAAGGCCAAGTATTTATTTGGACGTCTTTATTTGGACTTTAGATTAGAGATTGTCTTCCCTATCAAGGATTGATATCAGAGTATAGGCAAAGTGAAAGAAATAGCAGGATCCTAAGCAAAAGACCAGCACTGGTAGAGTTTTTAGTAGAATCTACAACAGAAGCTGCTGTTAAAAAAGGGATACTTAGTAAAGCATATACATATTGTGTGATAACTATAAAAAATCAAGGTTAGAAAAGATTGGAAGGAGAGACCGGATAAGCAATTCACAAAAAAAGAATGGGGAGGCATATGTATGTTACCCAAATATGCAAAAAATTCTAGAAGATTTAGGATCTTTGCTTGGAAGTGTTTTCATAGGTATTTTTATACCCTAAATAATCTTCAAAGAATTTTCCTCAAGTAGATAGCAAATGTTGGAGGTATGTTGGGGACGAAAGAGGTAATTGGGAACATATTTTCTCAGAGTATAATAAGTTGGCAGACTTTAAAAATCCCTCAGATTACTCTATCAGAAATACTGAGTGAGCAAATTGGTATAACTAAGGAAATCATTTTTTGAGCTATGGTACAGAATTGGAATTGTCTAGACCTAGTAAGGCCTTGCTGAGTTTAATTATGGTGGCTGCCAAATAAGCAGTTACTAGAAAATGAAAATCAAACACTAAACCAACTGTATTAAAAATATGAATATAGTAACATAGATAAAACAACTGGAAGTGGGGTCTTTAGAAAAGGGTAGGAGCAAATTACATAGAAAAATGGGAATTGTAGGAACAATGCATGCAGAATAACGTTTTGGAGGAGGAATGAGGTATAAAAAAAGGCATGATTTGAATGAGCTATGTAATGTTTGACTGACAATGACTGGGTAGATTATAAGTGATATATAATGTTTGCAACTAAAAAGGTATCAATATGGTTAGTTTTCATTTACATAAATGTGTGATCGTCTTTGTCATAAGTGATAATATAATAAAGATGTTTCTTGTTTTAAAAAAATAGAAAAATGGGATAGAGTTTTGTTGTTTACAACATAAATGGTTGGAAAGTGAGATGTGATGGTGGCACAGTGATGCAAATGGTACTGTTGTTGCCCTCCACCAAGATGTTCTCTGGCTTGATTCTTGGCTGGGGTGCTTTCTGTGCATAGCCTGCATGTCCTCCTTGTATCCATACGTTTCTTCTCCAGATGCTCAACTTTCCTCTTACATTTCAATGACATGCAGTAGGTGGAATGGGCACACAAAACTGGCCAAAGGTGTGAGTGTATGTGTGTGTGGTATGGAAGAATAGCTGCAGCAGAGCTAATCATCCATCATTGTAAACATTGGCTCTAGATGACTGTCATTATTAATGTGGCACCATAACCCCATGTGCAAAAATGGATATCTATATTTTTATTTAAGAACTGTTTGATATGGGGTGTGCAAATGGAATATATATGTTTAATAATATGAAATGGTGGATTAGTAAAGCAACCCTAAAGTTTCCGATATGTTCCACAGGATCTTTTACTTCTATCTGTGCTACAACCAACATAGGCAACTGGAATGTTGGTTTAACATCTCACCTGAAGGATGGGAGTCTCAGAAGTGCATCAATTCCCCCCTTCCTCTTAGGTGTGACATATTTTGAATAGACCATCCAAAGAAAAGAGCAGAAAAATAGTGATAATATTCTAAAACAGAATACATTTCAGTATAAACAACCTAATGATCTCCAGATTCAATAAAACTGAAAACACATAAAACAGTATACCTACAGCAACAATTTACAGTCAATATA